>NW_014031373.1:0-1113 GCF_001186125.1 Sphaeroforma arctica JP610
CATCTATACATATTGGCAAATGAAGATATTACCATGGACGCAAATACTTACCTGATTGTCGTCATTTCCAAATAGGGTCTGGTACCGGCCGGACCGCTTCAAAAATTCGTCGAAACGCGTCATAACGGATTTATACTGCAGAACGTCTCGTCCGCCTGTGTAATTTAAGCGGTAGAAATGGCATGAAAAAATATACAAAAAGCCAATAGCAATACATCCACTTGTCAAGTACATATACATGTTGTGCAGACTGCCTCGTAATCCAATTTACGGAACAGGACATAATCCACTACTGCATGACATGCGATGAATGGCTGCTTGAGAAGTGCAAGTCTATTGAGATGGAGCGAACACATACAAGAATCATGATACGCGCACTCGTCTTTGTTCTACATAACGTATAGCAGTCAAACCCGATGTTTATAGAGATTTCTCCTCTTTGTGCTCAACAGGCAACTCGCAGCTATTGTAAAGCTTGGTCCTGAATTCTGGGCCACAACTTTCTTCAAACACATCCAATACAATCTGATGTTCGAAATACATGCGTGCAAACCATATCGCACGCTTAGAGCTGCCGCATGGGGCACCACATATTAGAACTCTAATCCCCACGCCATTGAAAGGTTTGCGGTGATTGTGAACCACACTTTCATTTCCAAACAAGCATATATGAGCCTAGGTACCAAAAGATTGTACCAGCGTTCAGTGTACCTGGCATGTCCCACTGTCGACTGACGGTGTTCCAGTCGTCTTGCGGGGGTACAATCCATTCACTGATGTCACAGTCTAATTCCTTGGCTAAGCATCGTAGCGTGGCGCTTTTTCCCACGCCTGTAGGACCGGTAAGCACCAAAAGGCCAGGATGCTGTGTGCAAGGGACAGAACCTGGCGTATGAGTCAGACAAAATACGCCGAAATGTCTCAATATACACAGGCACCTGTATTTAGATATAAGTAATCCATATATATATATATATATATATTATGTGTTTATGTCGTGTATGTGTATGTGTGTTGTGTGTGTGTGTGTGTGTGTGTGTCTGTTCCGATATATATATATATATATATATATATATATATATACATATAATATATTTATATATGTCTATATAT
>NW_014031372.1:0-1113 GCF_001186125.1 Sphaeroforma arctica JP610
TACATCGTTCGTATCAATACCAATAGAGGCTTCGCTTAATCATAATATATATATATATACATGGCCAGCAATTTAATACAGAGACTTGATGTTCGTATCAATACCAATAGTTGCTTCGCTTAATCGCTCAGCTACCGCACATACGAACAACCACAAAGCATACATGTACACTAAAAACATACAGAAGAGGCAAGCGGAACAACGACACGCACACAGAATCCTGCCATAATATGCACTCAGGAGACACACGTATGCGCGGCAATGACCAACTCCCTCCTCACATTAAGTTGTGCATTTCCACATACATTTGCAACTGCCCATACATGTGAGTTCACCCACACACACGCACGTATACACAAAGGGGCACACATAACACACCCATGCAGTCGATGCACCAGCGGCCTCCTGGCGTACGCTCCAAAGGATAAGATTGTGTTCATAGTGTATTCTCCACTACCAGGCAGCACACTAATGTGATAGAAGTAGTCGCTCAGATTCTTTGATTCTTCCGCGGAGAAGGACCTAAATCGGTTGCTGACATACCCCGTAGCGAAACGCGGACCGAAATGTCCCATGACACGCATCACACCCTATTGCAGGCAGTTGAATAACAAGCAAACAAGAATGAGACGATGAAATAAACTGGATGAGGGATACTGAAACACCATCAGGTATATTTATATATATATATATATATATATATATATTAATATTAATATATATATATTAATATATAGATATATATATATGGTGTATTGCTGGATATAACAAGGTCGTGACATCGTTTTGGGCCATGATATTGGCAGTCCAACAGTTTGGCCAAACGATACACCAGCGTACCGCGAAACATACTCTAAATACGTTACGGTACATCCTCAGACAACCAAGTTATACACACAATGATGCACACCCTCTAAAGTCAATAATTCATAATAGTACTCTCCGACGGCTTCCGTAGTAAAGAAAGAGCTCTGTGAATCTAGGCCGTTATGATAATATCAGTGAAATCCTTCGAGTATACTCATTAGCAACGTAACCGCGGATAGACACTGCACTTACGCGATGCAATATATATATATATATATATATATAAATACGTATATATAAATACAT
>NW_014031371.1:0-1113 GCF_001186125.1 Sphaeroforma arctica JP610
TGGTTAGCCGGGGTATGGGGAACATCTGTTGATGTGTCAGGGACGGGTGAGGGTACGGTGGTTCTTCAACATGCTGGAGAAAAGATCCAAGTTGTTCGTGGAGGGTCCAGATACCGTGGAAGTCGTGGCACTCCTGTAATTGCTGAAGGAGGTCAGGGCCAATGGGCGGCAGTTTCGGGCCTACCAGGATGCGCCGAATCAGTTGTTGGATGCAGGTAAAGTGGCTGGTAGTGAACTTGTGGCTACCGGGGCAGACAGGGCAGAGACAGCCGTCGGTGCGGTAGTCGAGCAATGTGAACATGTACGTATTCGTTACAATCATAGCACAGAGCCGGATTGGTGTAGACTCGAAGCAGCGATTGAAGCTGTCGTGTCTGGCTGTATCTCGGTTTGAGGTTGGCGGTTTACCCATAACCAGTTGGTAGTAGTATTGGCGCCGGGCCATTGCCGCGATCTCTTTGTTGGACCAACGTTTTGTTGAGTTCTTCCTGATGTCGTCACAGCGTTGGCGGAGGACTACATGGTTGGGTGTACGCCCGCCCGTGGTTTTGTGTACAGTTTTCAGGTGAGCATAGATACTGTACGGGAAGCGCAGTGATGGTTTATCGTGTGCCCAGGCGGGTTGCATCAGCGAGGTAAGTGGATTTGTGCTTGCCATTGAGTCGAGTTGTATTCCCAGGCAACCTCCGAGGTAGTCCGCGAATGGTCGCGCGGGGAGCAGGCCGCAAAAGTGAAGTAAGTTTGTTTGATGTTTGGGAAACCGAGGTTATTTAGTGCCCATGATGATGGCTGCTGCTTGGATGAGTGCTGAGTTAAAGCGCTCGAATAGGGGGTCCAACGCATCCTTCCATATAGGCGGAGCCCAGGCAATAATGTTCAGCCCATATGTAGCCGTGGATAGGATGAATGTTTTGAACATCACCAGTCGGTTGCGGGGGTGTCGCCAGCTGAAGCCATGGAAGCCATAAGCGCGGAAAGAGGCGATACCCAGTGACAATGCTGCAACCAGGGATTCCAATATGTCTAGCGAGGTTGATTCCTGGTACTCCGTGAGAGAGTGGGAACCCCAGGTATTTGGAGTGTTTCGGTTCGGCATGTGTGGGCGCCAGTTTT
>NW_014031370.1:0-1113 GCF_001186125.1 Sphaeroforma arctica JP610
TGTGTGTGTGTCGTGTGTGTGTATATAGTATAGTAATAGTATATATATATATATATATGTGTGTGTGTGTGTGATATATATATATATATATATATATGTATATGTATATGTATATGTATATGTATATGTATTAGGTATAGGTATATGTATGTATATATATATATATATGTTTATATATTCAAATCTCTCAATCCCCTCAGGCGGGTACGATCCACGCGTTCAGGAAAACGTTCAGAACTACGAACGTCTAACAGACTATGTCACCAAAGAGAAGCTGACGGACAAGGTTTCGTTTCTCCGTTCGTTTACAGACGCGCAGAAAATACAGCTACTACAACGGTAGGTGGGGTTTAGGGTGTAGGGTCTATTCACGTATACAGAGAGGTGTACTTCAGAGATATTAGTTGCATGCATATATGGCACACAGGTATATAGACGCATTCGTAATGACTGGACCGAATGGTTGTCTGTTTGCACTGATGCACATGATTGAGTGTATAGTGGTAACGCTCACAGATCTTTTGTATATTTTGAGTCTGTGCCGTCAAACTTACACCTATATCCGTATGGATATAGTAAGCATGTCATGGGCCTACTTCCGTATTGATACTAGCAAGCATGTATTTGGGTAGGTTCTTCTGCTAGCACTTTACATGATGTAATATCATCTGTGGCTGAGAACACTGTAGCACAACGCAAGCGCTGAGTGAAAGGTGCGATTATAGCCCAGAGCGAAAGTGCGTGTGCTGTTAACCTATCAGCTGTTTCATCTGATCTGCACACAAACCACAACGGGACGAGACTGGTGAAGTGTGTGGGGGTGTTGTTGGTAGACAGTGCATGATGCCTCAGTTGGTGCGTGTGACCTTCTGTTGGAGTGAGTCTAGTATCGTCCAGTATCATCTAGACGTGTTCTTATGCTTCTATTGAGGTTCACTTCCCCATTCTCGTCAATGTATGTGTGGACATGATTGTGTGTTATGCTAACGCGTGCATATCGGAAGTACTGCTGCGCACAACGTTCCCCCTTTGCCATGCCAACGAGAAGGATGTACGCGTTTGCTGTGCGTGTGTGGCTTTCTGTTTGTGTGTGTGTGTGTGTGTGTGTGTGTG
>NW_014031368.1:0-1112 GCF_001186125.1 Sphaeroforma arctica JP610
AAATAATATAGGGGTTGATTATCTTACGAGCATTTTCCGTTTTAGGTGAATATGGCTTCCTATACGATGCAGACAAACACCCAAGCACATCATGTCTAAGCTGTAACTACATATTTACATATTGACTTGTCAAGTATTGTCCAGTGGATATTACGTTAGCACAAGCACTTCACAAGTGTATACAGTAGCGGGTATGTATTCACCTAGCGGATAGTATCTTATCAGGCCTAGTTGAAAGGAAAATGGGACTGTCGCCGCAGATGAAGTGACAAACAATTTGTTTTAGTGGGGAAGAATGTGAGGTTTTTGCGACCGAGAGAACGAGATAAACCAATGGTTGGTTTCGGTAGACCAATTGAACCTAAAGCAACCGATGGCTCAAACCACCCAACAGCTTAGATTTGTAGGTATACTCAGTAATACACACTGAAAACCATCCCCATTGTATATATATACTATGTATCGTATTGCAGTACTAAGTCGCTCACACTCAACCACTCTGACACTCTCAGTCACGGGAGTGCAACGCGGATATGATCTGGAGGCTGTGTTCATGACGCTAGAATCGATGCTGCACTACTTTGAAACGGGTGCAAACAAGCACCTGTTGCACCACTTCACCTCCACAATGGGACACGGGACACCCGCTCAATGCTGGGAGGGCATGCACCCGGACCAGGAGAAAAAGGACTCGGTCCATGAAACAGGACAAAAGTGCAACAAAGCGTGGTTGCTTGGCAAGTACCGGCTTGTGGTGAGCTGTGTGGTCAATGCATACCAGAACGATGCACAACACACACGTGAAGGTAGGTATAGTGGCGTATGTTCTTGTACTTATCTTGTCTATCAACAATCATACCCGTTGTCGGGGTTGAGAGTCCTATGGAAACAACACACACACTCAAACACACACACAAACAGATACACACACAAACACACACATGCAAACACATACGCACAATCGTTTACGTGCCACACATGTATACACAGCGCGTGCACTCAAACACATGGGCAAGTGTGGAGGGGGTAGTGATCCAGTTAATGTAGCCGATATATGCGGAGACAAGTTTCTTTCTATTCTCGCCAAAACAAACCGATATATATACACACAC
>NW_014031367.1:0-1112 GCF_001186125.1 Sphaeroforma arctica JP610
TATATATATGGAAAGTAGACAGATATGATTTGAGAGTTAAGATAACCAATAAAGTAATGCAAGTCAGGATTCGTTTTATTCGGTTGATACGTTATTTTGGACGATCGACACGGCAGTACAGATATATGGGGTTCAAGTCCGTGCACATAGTCAGAGGTAAACTCCTTAACATTCAAAATAGAACAACACAAATAAATTAAAATTAAAATAGCATAGCTAATGTAAACTCTACCAATAGTCCGCCATGAGGTAACATTCACCTCCATAGCTCGTCTGCGAACATCGTCATTACAAAAGAAGAATGTAAAACGAACATTACGAATAGCTAACACATGCCCCCGCCAACAACCAGTCATGAGGTAACAATCACATTCATCGCTCGACTGAGAACACTGTCAGTACAGATAGAAGACTATAAATAGAACAGAAATAGAGCATGATAAATATAACATATATTAGCAACCCGTAAACGCACTCCATCGCTCGTCTGCGAACATTGCTAATACAAATAGAAGACAATGAATAGTACATTGCAAATAGCTAACATAGAACCACTACCATCAGCCAGTCATGAGGTAACACTCAACCTACATCGCTCATCTGCAAACACTGTCAATAAAAATCGAGCACTATAAATGGAACATAAAGGGAACATTAGAAATAAGCATCCTAAATAGAACACTATAAATAGAACGCTATAAATAGAACACTTTAAATAGAACACTATAAATAAACATTACAAGTGGAACATTATTAACAGGGCAGTGTAAATAGACGGCCCAATAACAACCCTTAAACTCACCTGCATCACCCGTCTGTGAACTATGTGGGCGTCGATGCACGGACACATTGGCGTCCACGCGCAATGAGCCTTCGGCCATATTGCCATCGCATGTTCCGATTTCGCGCAGAATAGACTGTGGATAACATAGAAGGACCCGAATAGGCACATTAGGGTCTAAGGTAGCATGTAATAGGAAGTGTCTCGAATTAGAGCAGTATAGTCTGGGTCGGTGAAGCATAAAGTAAGAAAATTTATATATATATATATATGTATATATATAAATATAAATATATATATATATTTGTATGTATATATATATATACATGTA
>NW_014031366.1:0-1112 GCF_001186125.1 Sphaeroforma arctica JP610
TACTAACTAAATAATAATATATATATATATATTATTATTATTATTATTATTATATATATATATATATATATATATATATATATATATATATATATATAGACCTCAATACTACTTGATACTTCTTCGATGAGCCATTATATAGATCTCTATATTACTCACTACTTATTCGATGATTTGGATATAACCACCACAGCTATAGTGCACGGCGGGCACACTCAAGAAATCCAGCATGAATTAGCAGTAGAAGTTAAAAGAACAACGAAGTACCTATTGCTTAACCGGTCAGATCAGAGCCAACTCATCGATTGGTTAGAATTAAAGACAAAATATAGTTATAATTGTAGTTATAATTATAGTTATAATTATAGTTATCGTTGTAGCTAAAATCATCCCTAGTAAGCTTACCGGCGATCCACACAACCCTCAACACACCCCACGCACACCATCTCGCCCACATACCTTTGATTGCTCCCGCTGCTCTCGTTGCTCCTGCTCTACTCCTTGCTCCTGCTCTACTCCTTGCCTCTGCTCCTGCGCCTCCTCCTTACCCACCCGCACCATCTCATCCCGCACTGGCTGGCAGATGTGGCAGCGGTCGCCCCTGTCACACGTGTTCCAGTGTCTGACGATGAGACGTGTGGGTAGGCAATGGGGTAGGTCGCAAGTGCCGTTGACCTCTTCCACGCACTGCTGCAGGTGATCATTGGCTTCCTGCATTGTGCGGCAGTTGTTGCCACACCCCCCGGGCACGGTGCAGTGCTGTGTGGTAGGGCGTGAGGGTAGGTGGTGTGTGGTGGGGCGTGAGGGTAGGTGGTGTGTGGTGGGGCGTAAGGGTAGGTGGTGTGGACAGGCTAGAAGAGGAGTGGATGAGAGAGACATGCATGGGCCAGTGTATGTGTGTGTATATTTCAGGCGGAAGAAGTGAGGATATAACAGAAACACACACATTGTACATCGAAAGCAGATCTTAAACCCTAAAACCCATATACGTCGAAAGAACTCGTCTGTGTAGCCCAGAACGCTCATCCATTAGAATTGTATACCGAAACCATAGGCTTGAGATAGATAGTATATGCGCTCGCTACAACAAACCCGCCCATGCACAAGCACAG
>NW_014031365.1:0-1112 GCF_001186125.1 Sphaeroforma arctica JP610
CAGTGTGTTAATGCTCATAAATAACAGTTGTGTAATTAGCTTAAACGCCCAATTATATACTCCTGTATGCCGTGCGAGTGTCCATACAGTAATTCTGTTCTAGACAACTCCCATTCGACCACTCGATCTCGCCTATACATTAAACTTACTCACGACCATAACCGGGGCTTGCATGATTGCAGATCTGTTAGTGTACTTAGGTGGAGGATAGTAATATACGATATGATACAGTGACTCTTCTCGTACAGTATGTGTGCACGGTGTTTGTACTATCGGAAGTATATATTTAATGTTTGTACTATATTCAGTATAAAACTGTACAGGCCCTTTCTCCCTCAGATAAATTTTTTGTGTGTACAAGTTGTGGTGCCAAGTGCCAACCTGTCAACTTTTTGAAATTGGTGACGCGACTACCACGAGGACATGTCATAAAACAAATGACTTTACTGTGGCCATTATATGGGCCTAATATATCAAAATGGCCAAAATATAATCTTATAGTTGCTGATGGCCCCGATAATACACACGAGTAACGAGTGTGATACTTGTGTGAGTCGTGTTGTCGGCACGCTTTATGCTGGGTAGGGTGACTGGTGACTGGTGACTGGGGGGCTGCGCCTGCAATACTGTATACACCAGTGAGAGACTGGAGTAGAGCTTGTGTTTTGAGATAAATAGTTGCAGCCTGTGCCCGTGTGTGTTTGATCATTGCTGGGGTCTGGTATAAGAAGGTAGAGTGTGTGACGATATTGAGCTATAGAGGGATATATTATTAGATATCGCAACCGCTGTATCAAACGCACTCCAACGATACGATAGTAGAAACTAGACGACGTTCAGAGTCAGCACAATGTTTGATGAAATTACATACAAGCGAGTGCTGGCGTCGGCTGAGGACTTCTGTAGAGATGCGCTCAAAGACTGCGACGCATCACACGATTACAGGTACCGCTGCTCTGCTAGTTATTATAGATTGCAGACCTGTTAGATATAATACATACAGAGAGACACTTAATAATACACAAAGTGACAGTAATCACACTTACATATAGGCACTTACTAACACACACTGTGACAGCAATCACACATACATATACGCACACTGTGACAGC
>NW_014031364.1:0-1112 GCF_001186125.1 Sphaeroforma arctica JP610
ACGTACAAGTAGTGTGTGTGTGTGTGTGTGTGTGTGTGTGTACACACACGTGTACACGTGTATAAGTGTGTGTGTGTGTGTGTACACGTGGACGTGTGTGTACACGTGTGTGGTGTGTGTGTGATTTACAGAAACAGCAACTGTAGTATAGTATCACAATTATTATTGGCAGCAAAGATACGGGAACAGAATATCGGAGGACATGCACGTACACGCCAAATACATATAATACAACAAGCGGACAAAGCGACCAACAGCACAAATAAATTTCACATTCTTGTGTAGATTCTTTTATTTGGCAAGTCACAAGAGAAGCTATAATCTATGAAAATATTCAAAATTTTTATGTATGTAGTTCCATCTGAGATTTCTATAAATATGCATCTCCGCCTCGATCCGGGTCGTCTTGTCATACTTTGAAAGGCCTATGAAATATTGTATAACAATCAGGCAAGTGTTTTTCTGGCCTCTTGAGGCAAGTCATACCTATCGTTACACATCATGTACGCCCGTACTAAATACGAAGGGTGCGTGAAATGCCTGTCAAGTGGGTTAGTAGCTGCCAATATATCAGGAAAGGCCAAAGTAGCATATCAAATACAGCGAAACAACGCATTGGAGAAAGGGCTTGTTCCGCCACTAAGACCCCAACGAACTAAAGCGTGTCATGTATGTGGAGGCTGCGGTTTGGTAGAACGTGTTACTACTGGTAACTGTAGTAATATTTCATACAATGGAAATACATTTGTACCACGACGGCGGTGTAAGGTAGTGGTCATTGGTGGTGGTATAGGGGGCTTTGCCCTAGCACTAGCCCTACAACAGAGAAATACACAGGTGATAGTATATGAGAAAGACAAGTCCTTTGATGAGCGCTCCCAGGGTTACGGATTAACACTACAACAAGGTGCGCGCATCTTATCAAAACTTGGGTATACTCAGAGTTTGGATCAATACGGAATCAATCCATCACAGAATAGCTCCTTCTTGCCGACTGGTGAATTGCTTGGCAGGTATGATCTGTGTATATCGCTTGTGTGTATGGAATTGAGAACATAGTCAAGGAAAATGGATACTTCTGAACGATGAGGCCCGCTGATTTTCACATTGTG
>NW_014031362.1:0-1112 GCF_001186125.1 Sphaeroforma arctica JP610
ATATGTATATATATAGTATTCACTAATGCATTCATATACCTGGGTGGATATGTAGGTCCACAGCATATTAACTGGACCACCGGTATCGGTACCGAAGGTGAAGACTGCGATTCGCTTGAAGTCGTCGTCAGTCATAGCCTCGCCCGATGTGATGCGTGTTGCAGTGAGCTTCTTGAGTTCATTCAACTGCTTCACTAGGGCACGTGGGTGCAACAGTTGCCGGGCTAAATCCTGGTGGTCATTGAGCGCAGCAGCTACACAACATGGAATGGGCAGGAACGTTGAAATAACTTGAACAACTCCCTTCGGTGTAATATAAAGTGTGTGAGGGTTCGATGTGTGTTCAAACGCATTGTGCATACATTATACAATTTATATCATATATTGGCACGCCTAAGATGTCACACATACCGGCTTGTGTAAGCGGTGTCAGGCTAAACCGAATTTGATTTGGTGAAGAAGCATTGTCTCTATATCTACAGGAGGGCTATTTTTATTGAGCGCCTGTTCCTTTCAAGATTTATCATCTATATATGTTTATATCCAGTCACAAATCTTGTTTAGTAAGAAGCAGTGGGTATCAGGGTTCGAAAGCACCGAAGACAATTCAGTAGCACTCAGCCATCGAATAATCGTCAAAGCGATCACACATGCTAGATTAGATGGTGCTAAGGCACACTATCTTCGACCCCTGGCCGTTAGGTGTAACCAATAGATATTGCATTAGGTGTTGTAGCTGCAGTACACATCCACGCACACATTTGCGTATGAAAGGAGTGACCTGAGCATCGATTCATTCCGAAGCTCCAACCGGAAGGAGTGTAAAGCATATCGACACTCGGTGACCAACAACTAAAGGTGCATACGGGCAGGCATCGATCAAATCAACATGCGATTTCGACCAAAATGCTCTACTCTATTGGAATGCATATATATATATATAAATATATAAATATATAAATATATAAATATATAAATATATAAATATATAAATATATAAATATATAAATATATAAATATAGATAAATATAATAAATATATATATATAAATATATATCTATATATATATATATATATATATATATATATATATGTGTGTGTGGTAGGTAGGG
>NW_014031361.1:0-1112 GCF_001186125.1 Sphaeroforma arctica JP610
CACACCGTGCAAGGTGTAGAAGCCTCTACGCCTACTTGATTTCATTCCGAGTCTAACGTTTAGGCTCAAACCGCTCCTAAACCACTGCACAGAGGTTACCATTCAACCGAGAAATGTTCTATTATCATTCGATGTATAGTGACATTCACGATGTTTCAAATCTATAATCAATGGGTATAGGTCTGCAAGTGTAGCTGTTTATTGTGATGCGTACAAGTATTTCTTGGGGTGTTCAATCGATAGTATCCTTGTGCTCCCTGTAGATTTCCTATACACCTCACTAAATGTTCCAGGGTTTAGGATTTAGGGTTTCAAAACCCCTGGTCATTAAAACACAGGCCAAGACACGCACAACGCCTCACATATATGCACAATACTTTTGAGTCTAGCCTGAGGTTGGGATTTTGGTGCGGAAACCACCTGTGTCCGTACTTCACAAACGCCCTCCAAGGTGAATTGCCCTTGGTCTGCACCTCACTACAACTTTCTGGACTGCACCGCAGGTGCACTCTATTTGGGACACATGGTCGTTGTAGTAGGGTACAACATGGTTCGTCTACAGTGTTTCGTACCGTGTAGCCACCATACGTGACACTGGTGTTGGGTGTATGACTCTCACTCGGTGTTATCCGACGACTTGTGGCCTGCACTGGCACTCAGACCACATGCATCGGGCAGCCCTACTCTTGTCAGTCTGTTGTAGGTCGCTCAGTATTCTCACATTGCAAAGGTTCGACAAATAACCCCACGTGGGATTGTATCCTGCTCTAGAGGCACTTACAGTTTCTCTACTTTTGGCTCTTTCTCGCGCACAGACCACCGTGCGTGTGAAGCCCTACATGTGCACTATGCCGCTACGCCTAGATGTGGGATGGAACTTGGTGCAAATAGACCTGAGTCAACTGGTGAAACAGGCATACGGTACCGCGTATGCGGAAACCAGTCGCATTCAAATACACCCCAACTGCCGCATACGCAGGATATACTTTGCGGATAGATTGTATACGGAAGAAGAGGTGTGTGTGTGTGTGTGTGCGTGTGTGCGCTGATATAACCTCGTGTGCGTGCGTTGAGATATTTATATATCAGATATTTTTAATGTGTATGTATAT
>NW_014031360.1:0-1112 GCF_001186125.1 Sphaeroforma arctica JP610
GTGGAAAATAATTGAGCACTTTAAAGAGTTAAGCAAAGGATAGTGAGTAGGTTAACGGCTATGCAGAGAGGGCACAAACCTTGACGGAGATGAGATTGACGTTCTTCGCAGCACCGAAAGTGCGTCCACCAACAATGCCTGCCACGTGCGTGCCGTGTCCTAACAATAAAATAAAATAAAATAATAATAATTAATAATAAAAATTGACAATAATAATGTTAATATAATACCAAATAATAAAATATAACAAAACAGAAAAATCAGACTAAACGAAATGGATAGAATGAGTAGAATGGATAACTAATGGACTATACCAACGACTTAACTAATGAACTATACCAACAACTTAACTAATGAACTATACCAACAACTTAACTAATGAACTATACCAACAACTTAACTAATGAACTATACCAACAACTTAACTAATGAACTATACCAACAACTTAACTAATGAACTATACCAACAACTTAACTAATGAACTATACCAACAGTTTAACTAATGAAGTATACGAACAAGAACAAGAACAACAACAACAACACACACGCCCAATCGTCGCCGTCTCATTCGCTGCCCCTAGAAAACGTTTTGAACGCATTCGCATACCGTTGTTATCGCCCGATGGGAATTCGTTGATGGTGTCTAGTCCGTCGTATGCGCGTCCCTGGAAGTCTGTGTGGTCTAATGTAATGCCTGTGTCAAACACATAGACGTCGATCATAGGCTCCTCATTGACGCCGACGGTGCTGTAGTTGTAGTAGCCGTCGTACTGCAGAAACCCGTGGTTAAGGCGCTCGAGGTTGTACAGGTCTATGCTGGGGATGTTGACTACGTTGGTGGACTGTGGGTGAGATGAGGTTGGTTAGGTCTATGTCAACGAAATTCACACACAGGTGCCACACAGGACAACAGTTCCACTATTACAATACAGGACAGCTGGTGTATGGTGTGGGTGCGTTTAACAGTCTTACTATTACAATACAGGACAGCTGGTGTGTTGTGTGGGTGCGTTTAACAGTCCCACTATTACAATACAGGACAGCTGGTGTGTTGTGTGGGTGCGTTTAACAGTCCCACTATTACAATACAGGACAGCTGGTGTATGATGTG
>NW_014031359.1:0-1112 GCF_001186125.1 Sphaeroforma arctica JP610
GATGTAGGCGCCTTACGTTTATTATTTGGCAAGGTAATAGCCAAAGGCTGTTCTTCATTAGTAGGTAAGTTTGAACAATTTTCTGCACTGTTGGTAAGCAGATCAGAAAGTTTAGTCACGTAGGAAGTAGGTGGCAAATAGGAAATTTCAGATCCGTCAGGGTTTGTAGTCACCTGAGGAAACCCTTTTCGTTTATCTCGTGTGTTCTTATGTAAACGCTTATTCCATTTTTTATTAAAGATACGAAGAAAGTCACGAGATTCACGAAATGCATCGGAGGTTAGCCAAGCTACTGTCCCATCCATAAAACGGGTCTTGTAGTAAGTGTAACCGTCTTCGGATGTTTTGTCAATTATATCTTTGACTTGTGACCCCATAACGGGTACATCAGAATCAAATGAGCGAGCGAATGAAAGTTCGGAGGTAGGGATACGGTGAGTGCCTAGATTGGTTGCGCTAGTACCATCAATGTTATTCACTTCGTAAGTATCACTCTTCTCATCATGGTAGGAAATAACAAAAGGTCCTATCGTCTTAGAAGAGAGTTCGGTAACGTTGGCGTTTCGATTTATATTGTTAACGTTATCGCCGAATTTGAACTGAACAATGTTCTTAGTGTTATTCCATCGGTCATACTCTTTAAGTAGGACGCGATTCTTGTGCTCGAGTAAACAGGGGTAAACAACGTTCTGCATATGCTCGATCTTTTGTAGCCACGGGGTAACGTGTTTCTCGGGCGCAGTTTTATCAAACGTTGCTTGTAATTCAATATAGCAGCCAAAGAAATAGTGAAACGTGAGTGTTCCAGTTTGAGGATTCATGCAGTTATTCATTTGAGCCTGAACCCATTTCAAATGATAAGGCCACATATCCTCAACGTCGTCTAGTGCGGTACGCAAGAGTTTCTTAAGTTCTCTATGACGTGTCTCATTTGCACCCTGCGTTTGAGGTTTGTAAGGAACACCACGCCTATGGGTCATGCCTGATACGAGTATAAGTGCCTCCATTACGTCGGTACAAAACTCACTACCGTTATCAGAACATAATACTCGGGGGAAACAGAAGTCATTAAAGACGTGATAGTATAATTCTGCCACTGTTTGTGGACGTTT
>NW_014031358.1:0-1112 GCF_001186125.1 Sphaeroforma arctica JP610
ANATANATANANATATATATATATATATATATATATATATATATATATATATATATATATATATATACATATATATATATATATAGATACATAGTTACATAGATACATAAGCCCCATATCAACTGTGTAGCATAGCAGGAGCAAGCATCGGGCACTATCAATCACGCCTCACTACTAAACTCGATGCACCTCGTTACTAGCCACAGCCATCAACTGCTTTTTAAAGCTTGTCCATTGCTGCTGACACGAACGCGCATCCACAACATCATCTAAGGCGGTCCCAGGAATAAATTTACTCAGCGGAACTGCGGCCCAATCGGACGATTCGGACGATTCGGCTGAGTCATCGCCCTTGGTCTCACCTGTGCTGATCTATTTATAGCGTGTGGCGTTTGGCAAGGGATGATAAAAGGATTGTGCATATATGTGAGGCAATGACAGATACCACCACAGCCGCAGGCAAAGCCTTCGTTCGAGGTAGACCCTGTGATCGCACCAGACTGCTTTGTCAGGAGATTTCGGTGCAAATCGATGCTTGCTGTGTTCAGCATAGCCCTTTCCCGTCAGGAAGTCTGGCTCACAACCATTTCTAAGTGTGCGTGTGATTATCAACGATTCACAACACAACGGCTTGAAAGTCACAGTTTGCGTTTATAGTACGGAGCGCTTTTCCGTGGGCCGCGTCTGAGCCTCGAGTCAAGCCGTACTTTCGATTCAGTGTAAAAGGACACACCACCAGGATTAGTGAAGAGTGATTTCTCTATGATATTAAAAGCAGTTCATCTTTTAATATCATCTAATGCTTTTTTGGACACTTTAGAGCTAGTGAGTGATAAGTTGCTGATCGTTAAAATTTACATTTTGTGATTCTGGGTGGGGCAACAGAACACTACCAATACTTAACACAAAATATCTGTACCATAGTACAGCTATGAGTATAAGTGCGATGCTTGTACAATTTCATAGCAGTTTCTCACTGAAAGTTCAGCAGGTCATGTGCACAGGTTGGAACATATACTTGTACGTAGATGCATATAAATACCCAGAAACAGATAGACTGCCTGCTGAATGAATGTCGAGTCTTCACATACACCTGCTACGAGATATATATA
>NW_014031357.1:0-1111 GCF_001186125.1 Sphaeroforma arctica JP610
ATTGGTGTCGTTCTTATATTATGTACAATTCTAATTTCAGTGGAAAACCCAATCTATATATGGAAGACCAACTAATTGTCCACAGTAGAATCCAATACTCTACTGAGTACTGTCACATGATCAGAATCTTGAATTTCTCAGTCCTTGTTCATGTCTAATTCTTTAAACGTATTCCAGTATCATAAGTATAAACGCTAATACGTTTATACGTTTATAATATACGTTAACTGTGCAACTACTATTAAAAACCCGCTATCTTTACAGTTATCAGTACACTTTATACCTGGCCACCCGTGGTCAGCAAAAACTTGGCAACATAATTATGCCACGGTCTGCGTGCTCTTGTCCTTTAACGGATAGAGCAAGTTATACCGTGACGCCACATCAAAGAAGTGGCATGCGTAACGGTCGCCTGTGTGCTCGGACGTAGGCAGGTCAACCAGATCAATGATGACCCTGCGCCATGGAACATCTTCAGTCACACTCTTAAGCGGTGCGAACCCATATCGCTTAATCTGGTTGAGATCACAGTCTGTACATGACTGATATACTCTGTCAACTAAAGTTGCCAGCTTAGGGTGCGCGATCCCATTTCGCTTAGCATCTTTAAGTGCGTCTACTACGTTCTGGTGCTTCAGCTTATGGCTTTGCGTCAGCCAAGCAATAATATTTTTATCATTCTGCTCCTCCAGAATAAAGGTAGGGTGTTGAGAATCCACTTGCGTGGTTTATAAGTCTGTAGTGTTTCCAGACTCTTGTCCTTCTTTCGCGTGAGTGTCATGAGTGCGCTCGTGTGCGTTTGATACCCCTGTCTTACTTAATAGTCGCACTATATGTGTAAATTCTTCAGGACTATCTTTCATTAATCCTTTTAAAAATAGGGTTTGAAAGACTTCGGGCTTGGACTTCATGTTATTAAACAGAGTCCTAGCTAGAGACTGACGCTTCTTAAATGTAGTGTCATTAGTAGATTGTATTTTTTGTGCACAGACTTCAAGTGCTGTTTTGCCTTTGAACTGCTTAACGTTCAAATTGGTAGAGAGTGGAATCTCTGACTCTTTGACCTTGTTAAGGAAGATCTCAGAAGGGGTCCATTTGGTTGTTCCAATGG
>NW_014031355.1:0-1111 GCF_001186125.1 Sphaeroforma arctica JP610
TATATACATGCATATGCACAACACTTCGTACATGAGCATACATGCCACACGATAAAGGACAATAGTCTACGCTAGCCCTTCCGTGTAAGCCATTCAGATTGCACATTTGCTACACTTATCTATAGAAAAATGCACAGTCTTGCAGCCATCACACCGTCTAAGAACATTTGTCAAGCCAATGTTCGGAGCCTGAATCTGCTGCCTACAACCATCGAGACTACAAAACAACTGCTGCACGGATTTAAATACCGAGGAATTCCGGGACATCCGTAAGCTGGGTAGTCGGTTGTGCACACATACCGGAAGAGTATATATATAGAAATGAAACACCCCCATCTTATCACGGCCCAATGTTTTCCCACCGAAAGTACAGTAGCGCCGATGGGATCTGGCACCATACTGTGGATAGGCAGCTCTTTGTGTACAGTCTGCTACATGCCTGAATTTGGAAATCTAGTACGTGCGAGTCCACATACAGGTATTACGGTATACCTCTGGCCCAGTCTCAAAACCGAAGCGGAGCCGAATCCTGGCCAATCCGAGTGCGAGTATATTCTAAAGTGATTTATTCTGACCCGTGCGCCAGTGACTACACTTGAGTGGTTGAGAAATGTTTGTAAGCTGTAATATGGATGGTGCGCTGGATCCGCACTAATCTCTAACTCGCAAGGACAAGTGAATACATAATAGGTATACACAGGCGTATCGGCCCCCATCGCCTACCGTGCGAGAGATTGGATAGGCAACTCCTAAGCTCGCCAGGCGAGTTTCAACGGGCCGTGAACGATACTGATAAATGAATTGATGGGAAAATGCGGTGCTGCTGTTGTAGAATTCAAAACACACACTGCACGAACTTCAGAGCTTCAGACGGCAAGCGTCTCAACTCTGACCTTACGGCTGTAGGTAGAAATCTTCTTTGCAATTCTCCACGAATACATGCACCAACTAGATTAATGAGTGAAGTATGAGAGATTATCTGAATATTTTCATGTATCACAAGAACGGCCCTTCTCCTTTCATCAGAGCCCGCCCGTAAATACTTTCCGACATGTACATGAAATACGTTCGGATACACATGTATATACATGTAAAATAATATAAATATATA
>NW_014031354.1:0-1111 GCF_001186125.1 Sphaeroforma arctica JP610
ATATATATATATATATATATATGTATATATATATATATATATATATATATTTATATATATATATATATATACAAATATACATATACATATACATATATATATATATATAAATGATACTGGAACGTTTATTTAAAGTAGCTCATGGCACAACAATTGAAATTGAGAGTTCGGACTGTACGTTTCAAGTGAAGATTAGACTTAGAGGGCTCTATCATTGGGGCGGAGCCTGGCATGGGCGGCTTATTTAGTGAAAGGTCATGCGGGTTGAACCGTGTCGTTGATCCATAACACCCACACCGGAATACAGTACACTGAGAGACCTTGGTCACAGACCTACACGCATATGTACTCCCTCCAGCCAAAGTACAGGCACATACGAGTAGGCAGGCCATTCGGGAGCCCGTTAAGGAAAGCATTGTTGATCAGGGGCAGCCCAGATGCAATAGAGTACTGGTATCCGTGATCCTGAATCTCAATGGGTTGCAGAGAAGCATGGGTATTGTAGTGTTGTTGTCTCTGTGTGTTGTCGGCGTAAAGGTCCCCGCTTGCGATATTGTCCGTAAAGTCCGCAACACCGTTGGAGGTGGGCGGGTCTGTGAATAAATAATCGTCGTGTGAGCTTGCCGAGTGACATAAAATGGTAGGTAAGCAGGCGTTCGCAGGTTGTGCGTCACCATAGCAACACTTTGCTAAGCTAAAAACCACAGCAAGACTTTTTGCTAAGTTAAAAACCGTAGCAACACTTGTATATATCAAACTGCCCGATACGTCGTGCTTCAATTATGTACATCGAAGCAGCGATAATCGCGCAGTAGTAGAAACTATAAAGAAATCTGGAAGGGTTTGCGTGAATATATACTGCTATATCATATTTGTGTATGTGAGATATACATTCCGGCCTGCGACATGTGCCATATGACATTGAACTAAGATCAGCTCACATTTGCAGATTAGTAAATGCCATTCCCCGCAGCACATGCATAAAATGGGTATATGAACAAATTGAAGATGTACTTAAATACACAGAATTGCGCGTGCGTAAACTAATTTATACACATTCTCATATATATATATATATATATATATATATATACATACTAGTATACGAGGA
>NW_014031353.1:0-1110 GCF_001186125.1 Sphaeroforma arctica JP610
CACACACACACACACACACACACACACATATATATATATATATCTTCAGACACACACACACACACACACATATATACATACATACATTCATACATACATACATACTTATACATATATAGTGAAACAAGCACTTCTTGTAGTCACATATGCACCCGATTTTTCGCATACACTGAAGTATTCGGCAATTCCTATACAGCCATACATACACATACAGTTAGAGAGGGATATGAGCACCTACTTATAACACCTAATAGACTCCGCCCCTCTCCTACTACGTTGCATGTATTCGCTTGCTAGAGGCTAAGGAGACCATCTCCTTGCACGGAGAGGAGAGGTAACATCAAGCTAAACACCACCGTAGACACTAAAGGGATGCGTCGCTATGGTAACGCATCTCCGACATACGGTCACGCATGCCCCCCACAGTAGCAGTCGAACCAGAATAAGAGTGCTGCACACCGAAGTGTAGCCTTAAACGGGACGTGTGTCGAGCATCTTCACTTACTAGGGCTGGAGACTACACACTATATCACTACATGTGCCATATACTTCTAGGGTTTGGGGTTTATATATATATATACATACATACACATATAGGAAACCTCGATATGTGCACACAGTCATACAGCCGGGAGGGACACCAACCGTCCCTAACACTACATACAACACAATACACACACAACGTCAAAGACAAAGAAGAATTTTGCATCGGTGGGATAGCCTTGTATGGTTTCTCCCCGGTTCGCGATCACCTACCATGGCTGCAGATGAAAACAGAAGCAGAAACGGAGTGTAACTATGAGATATATGAGAAGTAGTGTGTAGCTATGAGTTGTATTGTTCAGGTAGTGTAGGTAGCTGGGAATGGCCATAAAAGGAAGGAGATTAACTTCAGTAGGAATGAATATGAAGAATGAGTGACTGTAGTGTAGGTAGTGAATGGCTGATGTCTGACTACAGCGAAAGGGAGCGTGGGTGAGAGTTGTGAGGGTAGGTTGACCGGTAAGGAATAGGCATATGGAAATAGATACACAAGTAAGTATCTGCTGTATTATATATACACATACACATACATACACATATACACACTTACACACGTTCATACCTGTA
>NW_014031352.1:0-1110 GCF_001186125.1 Sphaeroforma arctica JP610
ATGTGTGTGTGTGTGTGTGTGTGTGTGTGTGTGTGTGTGTGTGTGTGTGTGGGTGTGGGTGTGTGTATGTGTGTCGGTGTGTATTCGTGTGTGTTTGTGTGCTTTTATATACGTGCATTTGTGTGTGTGTGAGTTTGTGTGTAGGAGTCTGTATATATATATGTGTCTATGTTTCGATGTACCCGTCCTCTCATCCTTAGTCACGCCATTCGCTCACATGTACTAACACACACTCCGTCAGTCACAGATGTGGCTGTGTTAAACCATCTAGACATATTCTTGCATTGTTTTCCGTTGCCATGGTAACACACTTTTGCCATGCGTCAAGACAACTGCCTTGTTCTCATTTTAACACGTCTTGAATTGCATTGGTGATCAACCTCTGCTTTTTATTGATTGGTTGTCAATATTAATGTGGTCACATTCTCTCGCTTCTCATTGGCCAAACTCCTTGTTCTTCCTCCGCATATGCTTGTCCCGCCCTGGTGTGTTTCCTATTTTTAGGGTGTGGTCTTTCTAGGGGCTTTTCTGGTGATCCTGGTGCTGATCAACCTGTGCGCCACAACCATTTGCATGTAAGTGGTGTCAGGGTATGCACACAGCATGTATGAATGTATGTATGGGCGAAGCCGCCCTTAAATATGCATCTGTGGGTGCACATGAGAATACTATATATAGTCATACATGAAGTTACCATATATATAGCCATACATGAAGATAGTATGTACATGAAGTTACCATATATATAGCCATACATGAAGATAGTATGTAAATGTAGTTAATATATATCTGGGTATGGTCTGTTTGGGGTTGTCCGTACTGGCATCAATGTACACATGTGTGTAGTGCGTGCATTGAGTTTGTGTGTGGCTGCTCTGTTTGCGACATCTATGTGCAAATGCACACACTAATATCACACTTATATCACACTAATAACTCACTAGAACTTATACTCCCGCTCACTAACAACAAGCATGTTCTTCTTGCTTGTATTCCCCACAGGCTCATTGGGCTCTTGGTGCCGCCCTCTGTAGGCAACCTCGTGGCTAGCATGGTGATCCTGTTCTCTCTCATGCTCACACCCATCTTCAACAACAAAGGTGTGTGCAT
>NW_014031351.1:0-1110 GCF_001186125.1 Sphaeroforma arctica JP610
TAAGTACACACACAGTACTATGCATGAGGTGTAGTGGATTTATAGTGTACTACGTTTTAATAGGGTGTGCGATTAGCTGCTCTGAGATATCTGGGCTAACTTAGCACCAACTGCGTTTACGAATGCTTGCCCTGGAATACTCTGGGCGGACTCAAAACTGTCCGCATTTTTAAGACTAGTACGCCCGAGGTAATCCAACAAACTCGGAACGAGCATGTTTAGTATCATATACGTCAGCCGACATGAAGCCTCTGGCTAATCAATTGGTCACACGCATGCAAGCCGTATATATACACTCACACACATATAATCATTAGTAAGTCCATTAAAACGACGGATGTGGCACTAACCCTTTCATACTGTTTGAGTATATTGCCAGCCTACAGCCAGCAGATGATATAAAACAGGCGGTCTCAAATAAACTTGTCATGAGAGGCGGCATGGTCGATGAGTCATGGACAACGTACTGTCACTGGTGCGTATGGTTTCACAGATATGATTGACAGAAAACACGTACAACCTATAAATCAAGAAGCAAGGGTTGGTGTTATAAACATAGACGCACTATGTGCACTTGTCAACACATTGCGCATATATATCGACACACCATTCAGATACATGTACCCACAACGTGTATATATAGATATGACTGGCATTTATGTAAACACACCATACATATACGGCAACATCATATATATATATAAGCACACAATGTATATACATTAACACGCAACGATACGCCATGCCCATCTGAGTAAACATACCCCTGAATCCGTCTTTGCCCCAAACCTTTGCGAAAGTGGCCAGAGTGCCTGTATATTGCGAGCCCTGGGATTTAGGTCAAAAGGTTGTACTCATTATGACTTGAAACTAAATAGACACATACGATCAGTTGGCCAATCGAAACATGTGCCAAATTTGGGAGAGTACGCACAACTGAGATAATTAAACAGCACCTAAACCATGCTAGGAGAATCCGGTGTTAGAAACTTATTAACCAAGCAAACATAAAGTTTTAGGATTTACCACGCGCGCACGATAATATGTATAAAATTTGAAGCGTATATATATATATATATATATATATATACGTATACATATACTATAGAC
>NW_014031350.1:0-1110 GCF_001186125.1 Sphaeroforma arctica JP610
TGTATATAATATAGATTGCGTATGCCCTTGATATCACGCATATACACACACAAACTATGCACTTCGCACGTACGTACACGAGTCGCTACGATCCAGTACACAGCCAGCTATAGATAGCAACGTGGATTATGAAAAGACCATTGACGATGACCGCCGAAAATACATCGGGAAACCCACTACCAAGGCACCAACATCTATAAATAACTCTGACTTACACTCACACAAACTTCCAATAGATGATAGACACCCAAACCAATTCTACGGAGTACAACAGATGATGAATCAAAATCAGCACTAAGTCCACACCTTGACACAGAGACATACATGGATGAACATATGTGAAAAGCAAAGAGAAAAAGTCACCAGTGTACGTAAAAATCAAGGAGAAAAAGTCACCAGTGCACAAAAGCGATTGAGCTTACAAAGACATGCAACCATACTTGTGCCGTCCATATACAGATATAGCGGAATGGTGATACACACAATATATTCTCACACATACACACACACGTTCATATGTTGTATTCAGACTAGGCAACACACCCACAACAGTCACTTAGTGATGTGTCCCTGGTGCACACATCGACTCTGACAATTACTATTATACACACTACACAAATACATCCATCTAACTCTAGAACTATGCACTAAACCATACTGCGGCCCAGCGATACACATGAGTGCGGAATGGTGTACACAAACTCCGACATTCGGTCATTGCTGTTGTCCAATCAAGATTTGAGAACACCATACCGTCGAAGAGGTTGAAAATTCACATTCGTTAGCGACAACCTACGTGTGCATGAGTATACACATGTTTTATACCAACACGCAAATACGATACATAGGTATGAGTGTGTATATATCGGTGTTCAATGTGGTACTATAATAGCATACCTGGAAGAACTCGCCGTGGCCATCATGGTCACGCTTGCGTTTGGGCTGTAAGAAATCCAGAGCTGTTTTCAAATGTGAAGCAGTAAAAAGTTTCAGCAAAACAGATAAAATGAAAAAGATGTGAAGAACTTTGAATGATAATCTATGCTTTTGTGTATGTGTTATTTTATATATCCATATACATAAATACTTTTATTTACAATTATATATATA
>NW_014031349.1:0-1110 GCF_001186125.1 Sphaeroforma arctica JP610
ATATGTATTACGTATGTATGTATATATATATACATATATATATATATGTATATATATGTAAATATATATATGTAGACATGCTCTGGTATTGAATCAATACCACACAATTAATACAACATACAATGCCTTTTCTCGCAATTCTCGCTGGACCTTCAACAGTTGCTCGGCATCAGCACACCAATATGAAGGTGGCCGTCAAAATCCTCAACCGCAAAAAAATCAAGAGTTTAGACATGATTGGCAAGATCAAAAGGGAGATTCAGAACTTGAATTTCTTCAGTCACCCGCACATCATCAAATTGTATGGAGTGTCTATTGGTGACTCATGAGGGGGCGTTGGTGTGCGCTATTGTGTATTCTTGTCACAGTATGTTACAACGTCGTTGCATAGAATGAGTGCGTATTGGTATGTTTATCGATATAAAGCAAGGCTTATGCATGCTGCATATGTTTTATATTTTGCATAGAATGAGTGCGTACTGGTAAGTTTATCAATACGAAGTATTGCTTATTCATGCATAGGTTTTTATATTTAGCATAGAATGAGTGCGTATTGGTATGTTTATCAATGTAAAGCGTTGCTTACGCATGCATATGTTTTTATATTTTGCATAGAATGAATGCGTATTGGTATGTTTATCAATATAAAGCATTGCTTATGCATGCATAGGTTATTATATGGTCATGTTTCGCTTTTTCATTACTTTTCTTTGTATTTGTGTGTAGCGCCGTATGTTGTGCGGGGAATTGTTGTACAAGCGCCATACACAACTAACATCTCTGAAGAGTAACCGAATTGGTTACAACCTTTCGAGCTGACTAATGAAACTAACATGTTTAGTGCTGGATTGATTCGAACACTTCTATCGACCCAACCACCTCTTATCATGCACGTATTTGGTTTAAAGTGGTTGTCGCGCTATCAAGTGCGTACACAAGTGCAGAGTACGTTAGGAATGTTTCGCATATATATATATATATATATATATATTACTATGTGTGTGTGTGTGTGTGTGTGTGTGTGTGTGTGTGTGTGTGTGTGTGTGTGTGTGTGTGTGTGTAGTAGTAGTATATATATATATATATATATATATATATGTGTGTGTGTGT
>NW_014031348.1:0-1109 GCF_001186125.1 Sphaeroforma arctica JP610
AAAGCGAAATTTTGCCCAATCTGTGATCTTTATTTTCTTATTAACAAGAATCAGATCCATGATTTTGTTCGCAAAGTCAGGTATTAATGCCTTGACTGTGTCTGACGGGGGCTTATATGGATTCAGACAGTTATCGTCTGATTGATCCTTTAATGGATCTATGTTAGTTGGTAGACCAGTTACGGTTATACATAGAGTGAGTAAATCACACATTCCGACTATAATGTCGTACTTCTGTGACATCTTAACTACCACAGCTTGAGTAGTGATACTCCTATCATCGGCAAGGGAGATTTTAACATCTGTGGCCATGGTATCACACTTAGCAGTTTTATCATCAGCTAAAATGAGATGAGTTGTTTGTTTTCTCCTTTCGATATCTTTCATTAATGCAAAGCGATCGGATATACATGATATTTCAGAACCAGGATCAATCAACGCAAGGATTTTATTTCCATTGCAATATACAGGTCGTTGTATTGTCTGTGTAGCGATTGTATCTGGTAGTATCGTCACTCCAACGTAATGTTGGGCTTTCGGTCACAAGACTTAGTGTGATAGCCATTGGTCTTCTCACACTTGTCACACTTAGTAAGAAAGTGTGTACAGGTGGATGTATGTCTACCATTCCAATAACCGTTAGCGGTTAACTGATACATGTCATATCCACACTGTGCGTCGGCACATTTCTTAATCTCCTTAAATGGATGTTCCATGTCCTTCGCTCCTGCACGTGCCCGTTTATTGGGTCGCGTGGATAAAGTGGATTCGCGAGCACGTGTATGTTGGGGTCTCTCGTTTGAGGTCTGCCTGGATACGTACCCATGACTGGCGAGCTCCCGCGGCTTCTTAACAGCCGCTTTTCCCTTCGATGTTACTCGATGTGCGGGAAAAAGAGTGGATACAGTATCATAAAACTGTTCCCATGTAAGTCGGGATAGAAGAAACTTTGTTTCATGTCCCTTGTCTCGAGCCTCAGTCGCGTGTTTACGTCGCAACTCGGTGTACATACTCTCACGGTTGTTATTCCCTATGTTCTTACAGAACACGTGCATAACCAGGAATTCGTACCATCGCTGTGCCTTGTCCTTTGTTAAATCGGGACTATA
>NW_014031347.1:0-1109 GCF_001186125.1 Sphaeroforma arctica JP610
CACATGACATAGAATTACATTATCCGTGGGATATATATATATATGCATACGTTACAATATATAAGAGCATAGGTTTATTTAACTGACACGGCACAAGGAAACGGAGGTGGGTGATACATTGGATGTGATCTGGCACATGTACATACACGTGACATAAAGTGCAAGAGCCTAAGACCTTCTCACTGGTACTGCGACGGGAAACTCGGATAGGTTACATCTAAGAGTAGAATTCAGCAATGGTTTTGTGTATACTACATAAAAATGAATAGCGGACGGCCCTATAGTTAGTACGGCAAAAGGGAACTACAGGAATTGTCTCTTACGGTGAATGTACGAGTGCGTGAACCCTAAAACCCTACAGCTCTAAAACCCTAAAACCTTAAAACACACAAACTCTAAACCCTAAACCGGTAGTTTGTAGTTGGAATAATCAGATGCGCCCAAAGGAGAGCAGTGTATATTGGCGATGAACCTCATTCTGTACCCCAGCAACCCTAAAACCCTAAAACCCTATAAACCCCAGACTCCCACAACCCTAAAACTAAACACACATGCTTAGGTTTAGGATTCACTATGCACACACCCAGCCCTGACCGGTCACAACCCTCGCACGATCTTACCCCTACTGATACTCGGTTGCCATGGTTACACATACAGACCAGTGTGTGGTACGAGTTCCTGGTGGGATTGCTGTTAGTGCCCAAAGGTGAGCAGCAACTGCTGGCCCTGAACCCTTTGCTAACCCCAGCACACGCACGCAATGCCATGGACTTCATAGCCTTCTCGCTGTTGTTTATGAACCGCATTGGCCAGACACGGAGATGTATCAATGCAGCTGCAGAGCTCGTCAAGCTGATGAAGGTGTGTGTGGAAGGGTGTGGATGGGTGGGTGGGTGGGTAAATAGATATAGATTTATAACTGTATGTATGTATGTATGTATGTATGTATGTATGTATGTATGTATGTATGTATGTATGTATGTATGTATGTATGTATGTATGTATGTATGTATGTATGTATGTATGTATGTATGTATGTATGTATGTATGTATGTATGTATGTATGTATGTATGTATGTATGTATGTATGTATGTATGTATGTATATAT
>NW_014031346.1:0-1109 GCF_001186125.1 Sphaeroforma arctica JP610
TGTATTATTATTTTATATTATTATACATCTTATTTTTTATCGTTGTTTTTACCGTGCCCGGTGTGGTAGCACATAATGAGACTTTTTCATTCTATATTGACACACGTACACATATATTTAGTCGCATTCATATGTCGCTTTCTTTTTAGACTTGTTTGTATGTTCTCTTCAAATGATTTATATTTGTTTGCGTGTGTACATCTGTCAATATACATCTGTCAAATAAAAATTTGATATATATTTTATTATCATGGACATCTAGGTAAAGTTCTGCATTATAGTCATTGGCAATATAAAGAAATAAACATTGGAGATACAAAAGGGAGCATTCTTATATCGCGTCCACAAAAGACTCTTATATATCGTTACACCACCATTCCTGTTGATCACAAAAGGTATCTGTAAGCGTGCCAAACAGACCCAATTAGCTTTGGAGGAGAGCAACTCTCCTAACAGGAATCAATCGGCCAGTACAGATGGTCTACTCGCTCCAGTATGGGCAGCCAACCGCAAATCCAGCAAAGCTAATCCGGTATGTCTTTGAGATATATGAGTGGAAATCTCGCACAAGACGTTATATATAATGCTGTATGCTTTCGTACTGTGAGTTTTTGCAACCTGTTACGATGTGCACCTAAGAGATCTGAGCTTCTTATAGTACGTTAAATTGGGTTACATTCTTATGCATTGAGAGTTTCATCCCCTGGAACATATCGAAATGTTTCGTAACAAGGTGTCTATATTATTTCATTAAAGCATGGAAGCTACTCAATGTAAGTATAGAACACAGATGAGCTTCAGATACCCACACCCAAATATATGCGGGTAATATGTGTTTATGTTGACAATTTGTTAATACTAAAATACAAAATTGCAAAAAGAAAAGTTCATTGTGCATATATACATTTGAGTAGTACACCCATACACACACGCCCGCGCGCACATACACACACATACACACACACGCACATACATACACACGCAAACACACACACACACACACACGCAAACACACGCACGCAAACACACACGCATATATATATATGTATATATGTTTATATGTATATATGTATATATATATGTATATATGTATATATATTTTATATATA
>NW_014031345.1:0-1109 GCF_001186125.1 Sphaeroforma arctica JP610
ATATATATATATATATATGGATAAATAGATTGATAGGTATGTAGATTGATAGGTATGTAGATAGATACATGTACAGACAGATAGACAGATATGTGAAAGCGGATATGGGTTTGTGTGCGTATTCGTTGCATACTGAGAAGGTCATGACGATTGACAAGTGACATAAATATACGCCCAACGGTGAGATATAAGCAAGAGATTCGAATAGGACAAAATATTATTATGCACAAACACACATGCACACTTCAGAAAAATAAAAGACTTACAAATTGGGCCCGTGTCGAGTATGTTCTCCGGATATAGACTATTTCGTTGCTAATATACTCTCTTGTTCACTTTGGTTCAGAAGAGTCATTGCAAACACTATAAAATTCAGGATGCAAACGACGCCATTTCAATTTGTAACCTTGCGGCTTACATAGAGGTTTGAAACAAGATACAGAACTTTACTATACACCGACTACCGTCCACCAAGCCAACAAGAACTGAGCTAGTTAAAGCCATTCTAAATGGTCATCGCACACAAGTTTTGTAATTTCATCTATATAAATATTTATTTTGAAGATGAAAGTAAAGTTCTGATGAGCAAGTCTCAGAACGTCAAACGTGAAATACGTCTATTTGAAGGCGCATAGGTTTTATATATGATGTATATGTATGTATCTGAATATTATATATTGGGATACTAGGCGTTTATTGGATAGTCTTCTAAATCAAAACAGTAGTTATATGCTGATTGTACAGTTTACTTTGACGCTCTTACAAAATAATTTTTCTACAAAAATTGAAAAAGAATATCACATCTATTCGATGATGTATTTTTATTTATTTATTCAGCCGTCGCTTTGGCGCGGGACGAATTTCTGAACTGACTATAGTCTCTCTCTAGAGAGTGGACTGACGCAGAACATACACCGGAGGGTTAGCTTGCACGCATCCATCTATTTTCAATACAGGATTGACTACAGAGACTGCCAAGATGCCTAAGAAAGAAGGTACACTCATGACACTCAACAGGTGTCGCTATTGAATATGTATGTGAAAACACACACACATCCACACCCACATCCACACCCACATCCACATATCTATACTTATATCTATACTTC
>NW_014031344.1:0-1108 GCF_001186125.1 Sphaeroforma arctica JP610
AATGGTTTTTTTTGTTGTTTTGGGGGTGATAGTACATCAAGACTAGATGTGTTCAACGTCGCTTGAGGAACATCCTGCACCAGTGCGACAGTACTATCCGCGGAGGGGGTTGACCAGTACCCGCCCATAATGCTACGGTGATAGTGCTATCTAGTGCTAGTTAGTTTAGACAAGTCTACTGCTGTTTAAGTGCCGTTCGTTGGTGACTGTTGTCGATTCGAACACAATACGTAACATATATAGCTAAAACACACGACATATATCACACGTTAGTGGGTTGCCGTACTCATGTTTTTTATATACACACGAAAGTAAATACATAAAATAACAAACATTCTTTCAGTGACTTCATCAATCATCACTCACGTGAATCATACGCGTCATCACGGTGGTCGAGAATCTATTGCCGGCCCGCCAAAAGTCCTCTCCACGAATAGTATGGGGTTTATTTATAGACTCGGCTGCGCGCTCTTTTTGAAATGCCGTGACTTCACGATGATTCATGAGCTTTTCCTGTACATATTTATAAGCGTTAGTAATCAAGACCTCATCTGAATGGTTTAAATATAGTGGTATGTGTATAAATAGCAGTAAATAGTTTAGTTAGTTAGTGCTATCTGGTGTTGTAGCTATATTGAAGGTTGGCAGGCGTATATGTCTGTATATGCAACAAGGATATACAGATTATTATGGGGCTGTATATACGCTTCCCGGACAGTTGTTCCATCTGAACGCTAGACATCGATGCACCGTTCTCATGAGCGTACTGCTACTTTCATATCGGAGGTAGCATACGGGGCGGCTAGTGGTCAAACTACAGATATTGCGCTACTACCGAGTACACTCGCAGTGTTTTGTGCGACGAGATGGCACAGGAAGATCATTTGATAGTCAAATACATTTCGACAGGTATGGCGAGCGCAATTTATTTTTGAGCCTGACAGTAGCGCAAGCAGTATATTTTGTAAGCATGTATGTGCAGCGTGATAATTTAGGTATATGTGTGATTGTTTGTACATCTTAGTGTACACGATACTTCAGACAGCAAATTATTATTCACCTACGTATCTAGTATGTAGGCATCTTAATATGAACGTATATGAAATAA
>NW_014031343.1:0-1108 GCF_001186125.1 Sphaeroforma arctica JP610
ACACACATACACACACACACATATATATATATATATATACACACACACATATATATATATATATATGTATATACACACACACACACACACACACACATATATATATACATATATATATAATGCATGTAAGTATTGGTGTGCGTGTGTGTGTGTATGTACATGTCATAGTGTGTGTAAGTATATATATATACACATGCAATTACTATATTTATTCGTGGTTCGAAGTAAATCCTTATATATATGCCTAATACACACTCTCGAGGACGTAACACCTGTCGTGAATATATGCACGCGTAGATACATGCAAACTTTGCATGCGATGTCTGTACGTACGTGTACAAGGTAAGCTGCTATCACAGAGTAAAAAAATGAAAAACGAAGATTTTCGTACCATCTGAAACCTTCTCTATTTTAGTTAGTTGGCAAAAGATAAATACAGCATAATATCACGAAAAACACTCAACATCCTATGCTCGTACGAATTTCATCGCCACGCTAAAATCACATACAAAACGGTTGACATGGCAACGAACGCGTAAACGGTCACCTACCGATGCATCAATATTAGCACCACTCTCGTCATTGGGCTCCGACAACATGCTCACGACACTCAGCAGTATTTTCTCTACCGACTGCACGGGTGACCAACGTTCACTACTGAGTTCGTAACCCATCGGATCGTCGCCTGGTGGGTGTAGGATGGATATGCACACCCGTCCGTCTGGATATACTGGTGCATAAATTAGAGTAGAATCAGTTACGGTTAGAATAGAACCACGGCTTGTTAAACATATTGGTATAGGTGAGACGCGCATGGATACTCTTTATATGAACAGTGCGAGTTGAAGCCTCCTAGTTACGCGTAAGATACACGCGCGTAACTATACAACAAGGTATGAACATTGCGTGTTGAAGCCTCCTAGTTACGCGTAAGATACAAACGCGCTACTATATAACAAAGTATGAACACTGCGTGTTGAAGCCTCCTAGTTACGCGTAAGATACACACGCGTAACTATACAACAGAGTATGAACACTACACAAGCGTAACTATACAACAGAGTATGAATACTACACACGCGTCACTATACAACAAGGTATGAACACT
>NW_014031342.1:0-1108 GCF_001186125.1 Sphaeroforma arctica JP610
GGATCTCCGCTTTAATGCAGACGTTTGACCATACAGGTACAAGTTACTTGATCCTGCAGCGACACCAGCATGAGCTAGACACTTGTCGTGCCTGGCCAGCTGTGTGTTGGTTGGTTACATCCTTGTTAAGTAAGGACATGCGTAGCCCAGGACTGAGTTCAATTTTAACTGAACCAGTTGAGAACACGCCCATTCATTCAGAGTTATATTCTGAAGCCAGATGCTGACCTGAAACGTCCAGATATAACAAAGGACAGGGCACAGCGATGGTACGAGTTCCTGGTTATGCACGTGTTCTGTAAGAACATAGGGAATAACGACCGTGAGAGCCTGTACACCGAGTTGCGACATAAACACGCTACCGAGGCTCGAGACAAGGGGCATGAAACAAAGTTTCATCTATCCCGACTTACGTGGGAACAGTTTTATGATACTGCATCCACCCCTTTTCCCGCACACCGAGTAACATCGAAGGGAAAAGCGGCTGTTAAGAAGTCGCGGGAGCACACCGACCACGGGTACGTATCCAGGCAGACCTCAAACGAGAGACCCCAACATACACGTGCTCATGACTCCACTCTATCCACGTGACCCAATAAACGGGCACGCGCGGAGGCGAAGGACAAGGAACCTCCATTTAAGGAGATTAAGAAATGTGCCGACGCACAGTGTGGGTATGACATGTACCAATTAACCCCTAACGATTATTGGAATGGCAGGCATGCATCCACCTGTACACACTTTCTTATTAAGTTCGACAAGTGTGCGAAGACCAATGGCTATCACACGAAGTCTTGTGAAAAAAATCCCGACATTAAGTCGGAGTGAAAGTACTACCAGGTACAATCGTTACACAGACAATGCAACGACTAATTAGATGAGCGTGTAATAATCCCTGTATACTGCAATGGAAATAAATCCTTGCGTTGATTGATCCTGGTTCAGAAATTTCATGTATATCCGATCGCTTTGCATAAATGAAAGATATCGAAAGGAGAACACAAACAACTCACCTCATTTTAGCCGATGATAAAACTTCTAAGTGTGATACCATGGCCACAGATGTTAAAATCTCCCTGGCCGATGATAGGAGTACTCACTACCCAAG
>NW_014031339.1:0-1107 GCF_001186125.1 Sphaeroforma arctica JP610
ACCCTTCGCTAATCTAAACCATGCTGTATTATGCCATACACTCTTCTCTGCAGGCGAAGTAGAAAACGAACTCAACAAATACAAAAGCGAGACCGCCGAGATCACAGCTCTTTCCGAGGCTCTGGGTCTAGACCCCAATAACCTGGATATGTATGTGCACACTTGTAGCTATGTTAATCCGTGTGTATGTGTATATTATGAAAGTACACACTTGCAGCTATACGTTATTCCGTGTGTATGTGTATATTATGTACGTGCATACTTGTAGCTATACGTTAATCCGTGTGTATGTGTATATTATGTATGTGCATACTTGCAGCTATACGTTATTCCGTGTGTATGTGTATATTATGTACGTGCATACTTGTAGCTATACGTTAATCCGTGTGTATGTGTATATTATGTATGTGCATACTTGCAGCTATACGCTAATCCGTGTGTATGTGTATATTATGTATGTGCACACTTGTAGCTATACGTTAATCCGTACGTATGTGCATATTCTGACTTTAGATTATTCGTTAATTTGGGTACCATATCTGCCTTATCAGGTTTGGGTCAGTACACAATGGCGTAGGGCCTCAGCCACCTGGATATATAGGCCTATCCTATACGCATAGCTGTACTATGATCAGTGTATTGTCATAGATACTGCTAAACGTTTCTACCGTTCAGGCTGTATGTATGTGCGCGTACAGAATATATATATATATATATATCACAACTTCAACCATACATGACAAGTGTATTTACATAAAATTATACATACTTAAACCAATTATGCATAATCTGCATAGTTACACATACTTGACACTCCTTCATATACTAAACCCTCACAACTCCAGCCATGCCAACTAGGCATAATCTGCATAGTTACACATACTTGAAACTCCTTCATATGCGAATCCCTGCACAACTCCAGTCATACCAACTAGTATCTGCATAGTTACACATACTTAGCACTCCTTCATATGCTAAACCCCTCACAACTCCAGCCATACCAACTAGTGTCTGCATAGTTACACATACTTAAAACTCCTTCATATGCTAAACCCCTCACAACTCCAGTCATGCCAACTAGGTATAATCTGCATAGTTACACATACT
>NW_014031338.1:0-1107 GCF_001186125.1 Sphaeroforma arctica JP610
TATATATCATTCACTTGTGTCTACTCGTGTACACATACACACATACACATACACACACAGAAAAAGATACAACCATAGAAACACATACGCACACGTAATAAAGTTACGAGCGAGTCCATAAATACACGCTTTTATTTAAATATTTACATTGCCGTGTAACCGTGAAAAAGGACAAGAATTTCGATGCAGATAAATAAAACTATCGAAATCAAAGTTCGGTACTTAAAAGAGCGGGCTTCGTAAATACATCATGAATATGTTTCTCTATCAGAATCAGAAGGCTCCATGATATATTTATGACCTGTAAATAACATCGCTACAAACAGCTTTGTTTCTGAGAACTAAGTGAATAGCGAAGACTCATATATGAACGGGATAAACGGCCACAAGTATACGCTATATACCACAAGGTAGTAGTGCTTCGAATATTTACTTATATATCAGAGTTAGGAGACTTGGTTAGTCATTGACGTGCAGACATAGCAAGGTAAGAAGCTTAGAACTGCGGCAGGATGAGTGGATCTGAGGACGACGATGCCTTTCTGTACGGCGACGATGGCGACGACGGCGAGGGTGAGTAAGACGGATAGAAAGTTGTATATATTTATACTTGAGTTATATATAGTCATACCTGGGCTTTGGTTCTTGAGGGGATTGTTTTGATATATTTTGTATACACACGAGTATACTATTCACCTTCCCGGAAGGTAGCATCTGAGAGATGGTATGTTGTAGAGGGGATACGTATATGGGCATACACACCACGGGAAAGCTACATAGCTGTTTTGATCGTGAATGTAGAATATAGCGCATGATATATTTATAGACATGATTAAGAAAATTCTTGGACCTCATTATGCTTCTATTCAATGCGCATACTTTGTGCTATGAGAGGATGATACGGAATTTGAGTGAGCGCTTCTTTATAGTTACCTAATTAGAGGAAAGTAATGCATGCCTCAGTTACGGTACGAATTTGTGGGGTTAAGGAGTATAGAGCGTGTAGAAACACTCTCGAGTTTTTCACAGAGTGTGGGAACAGGTGTATCATGAGTATAACGACAAATCATTAAGCAAATTATGGGATTCCTAATTGCGGGTTTAGTA
>NW_014031337.1:0-1107 GCF_001186125.1 Sphaeroforma arctica JP610
TCACGATCGTTTGTTCATTCGTGTGTCGACTTAATTCTTATCCGCTTGTCTACAGCGGCAGTGCCTCGGTCCTCTACAGACTCGAAACTCCCCCATATGGACCACCAGCGCCGCGATAGTCTGGAGTATGAGCACCACATGGAGGAGTTAGAACAGCGTGAAGCCGAGACACACAGCGCAAATGAACACGTGTTCTCCATCAAACAGTTCTTGATCGACTCTAGTAACATGATCCTTAGGTGCGTTTTCAGGCTCTCTCAGAGCAGCTCCAGGAACGAAGTTTTTGGGCGATATTTGTCCTGGAATGATATGTGTGTGTTGATAGTTGTCGTAGCAGGACATGAGTGTGTGTGGAGTTTGTTGCAAGGGTCAGTGTACTGGCTGACTATCTGTGCGACGCGCATAATTGTCTATGGCGTGCTATATACTCATCGAACATTTCTCATTGCGGAAATATCAAAGTACAGTATATATACTATGTAAACTACATATATAAAAGTACAGTATATATACTATATATACACATGTATTAAAGTACAGTATATATACTATATATACACATGTATTAAAGTACAGTATATTTACTATTTATACACATGTATTAAAGTACAGTATATATACTAAATATACACATGTATTTAAGTACAGTTCATATACTATATAGATCTACATGTATTATCTATCATATACTGAGCTACAGTAGTACATGCACATACCTGCATTCTCACCTGTCCTTGCATCCTTCCCCACCCAACGTGTGTACGTAGATCACTGCTGCTGCAAGGGTCTGTGTACTGGTTGGCCATCTGTGCGGGGCGTATGGGAACGTCTGTGTTGGCAGCCCATCAGATCATCTCTCAGTTGTGGATGTGCACTTCGTATGTGGTGGATGGATTCGCAGATGTAGGTATGTTACTGATATGGTTACACAATTCAAACCTAGCTGTCACGCATGCAGTCACTAGACTAACACCAACTATATACAGACGAGAAGTATATCTTCTAACGCACAGACTAACCACACACGTGGTATCCGTTCATATATATATATATATATATATATATATATATATATATATATATACTACTACTACTACAACACACGAC
>NW_014031336.1:0-1107 GCF_001186125.1 Sphaeroforma arctica JP610
TATATGTGTGTGTGTGTGTGTATGTACATGTATGACACGAATACAAGGCCAATCCACCGCCAGGTGTGTGAGTGTGAGTGTGCATATGTATATGCATGCCTAAATGTCTGTACAGTTGGCTGGTTTTATTCGTGCGTTTTGGTGCATATGTGTCGACGGCCTTACACTGAGAGAGTACACATTCGCTTCGAATTGTATGTGGTGTGCGTGTACGTGCGTGTATGTGCGCATCCCTAAACCCACCGACGTGTATTGCCTGCACAACACCCTTTAACGTCTGCGGTACTTGTTGTGCGATATGCTACAGATTCCTTCTTCCCTTGATTCCTTCTGACTGTGCGGTTGTTTTCTTTTCGCTCATGTTCTCCTATGTAGGTACTGACAGAGGGCAGATCATCGGTCTGTTTGTTCTGTGCCAGACATTGGCCCACGCCTTCAACCTCATGACCACAACGGGCGTCATGAGCTTCTACACTTACATGAAAGGCTACCACGACGGTACGTCACACAGCGCACACGTGATCTTTGCGGAGTGTACACAGATGTGCTGCAGAACACGTGTTATGTGAATCGGATTGTGTGTGCTGGAGGTGGAGAAGAGCACATTAGGCAACAGTCAGATATTACTGTTTAGGGTTTAGTGAGACATACTATATTTTAGGGGTTTAGGTAGATAGCTATTAGGTTTTAGGGTTTCTGGTAGATAACTATTAGGTTTTAGGGTTTCTGGTAGATAACTATTAGGTTTTAGGGGGTTAGGTAGATAGCTATTTGGTTCTAGGGGTTTAGGTAGATAACTATTAGGTTTCAGGAGTTTAGGTAGAGAACTATTAGGTTTTAGGGGTTTAAGTAGATAACTATTAGGGTTTAGGGTTCTAGTTTGACCGATAGGCCACCATATGTTTAATCTGTAACCTAGCCTATACTGAGACACTTTGCGGCGCAGGTGATTAGATAGCTCATGCTACACACCCATTGTTATTCTAATTGGCAGGTCACCCATTGTTATTTTAATTGGCACAGGTCACCCATTGTTATTTTAATTGGTACAGGTCACCCATTGTTATTTTAATTGGCACAGGTCACCCATTGTTATTTTAATTGGCA
>NW_014031335.1:0-1107 GCF_001186125.1 Sphaeroforma arctica JP610
TATATGCACATATGTAACATAAATATACGAATATATGACATACCCTCCAATAGGCTTTTGGAGTACAATCGATGGCTTTCATCTACCACCAGCACAACCGGCTCTGAGCTTGTCTCCAAAGAAACACCCATTTTTTACGTCACTATTGAATGCTGAACCCTGTAGCTATAGTATGCACAAACAGACAAGGAGACAGGAGTGCATTATTGTATTCATTCCCTTCCAAAGCTGTCCAGGAAATGTGGATTGTGTCACTGCGTGCAACTATGTGTGGATTTTCTTGTGGGGCAGATAAAGAAAGGCCAGGGATATTGCAAGCACCAATGAAATCGATTAATATCTTCTCGCAAAGCCCGCGCTTTTTAGAATTCAAGCTGGAACTTCAACTTGGAACTTGGAAGTCTGGAACTTTGGAAGCGGTCGATTCTTCAGATGAGATCACAAATTCACATCTCATAGCCCTGGGCCCTCTATAAATTGAACAGATTTCACGTATTTCAGTATTCCTGTAGTACTTTATAATTCATATCGAATACATCATCTCTCTACTCTAGAGGAGGCGAACTCATATAACCCTTTTTAATTATCCGACTAACATAGAGTTCGACAAAACGTAACCAAAATGGTAGTAGTGAGCGCACGGTATGTGGTCATTGTATTGCACTGACCTACACACTAGATAACTTACTTCAATACTGTTTACTAAGTGCCAGATCTTGTCATTTGAAGTCTATGATATGATATGTGTAGAGACAACAAACTCTAACGCTATGTAGTCATTCTATCGTATAAGCAAACACACCGTCTAATATACACTACAGTGTTCAATTTGAGACGTTAAACGTCGCTGGATGCATCATTTCATGTGATGTATGTATGTTTATATAAGAAATCTTAAAGTATGTGGTCGTTCTATTACAGTGGCCAACCTCTTGTTGATTTTGATGACTGCACTGTTATGTATAGAGCAGACATTGCCGATTTCGATTGTTCTCAATGGTTGAACATGTAAACGCGATTTTTTCGATTTTTTTCTGTGTCTGAAGCTCATTTAGTGCTCTATGTTTTCTTCTATCTTTTGGATATTACTGTGTATTGATATTCATA
>NW_014031334.1:0-1107 GCF_001186125.1 Sphaeroforma arctica JP610
CCTAAACCCAACTGCTCGATACTCCCAGGGATTCTAACCGCCAAGGAGAGCGCCAGTATCAAGGACTTCCACACCACAGTGGCTATAATGTCTGTACTCAATAGCGCAGGCGTGTCCCGTCTTAAACGCACCTGGAAGGTAAGGGATATGTGTATTAGGGTCCTAAACCCGAAAACCCCTAAACCCAAGTGTATAGGTTGATACCTCTGTGATGAATGGACTGTGGTTGCTGTTGTAGTGAAGAATGTTGTCTGCTGTCAGTGGACGTATATGTGGATGTATGCGAGTATCTTTCTTAGTGAATAGTTGTGTTTCATACTTAGTAGCATATGTTAGTTAACATAGTATATGTGGATGTATGTGACTATCTTAGTTAATGGTTGTGTTGCGTATGTTAGTTAACATAGTATATGTGGATGTATGTGACTATCTTAGTTAATGGTTGTGTTGCGTATGTTAGTTAACATAGTATATGTGCATGTATGTGAGTATCTTAGTTAATAGTTAGGTTGCATAGTTAATAGCATATGTTAGTTAACAGTATCTATGGTTGTGTGGCATTTTAACTATGTGCTTGTTCGTTTATGAGCAATATATTAATACTGTTCGTTTATGAGTAATATATTAATACTATTCTGTTTATGACATTATATAAATAGACCTTCTCCACAGAGTACTATATCAATACTGTTCTATTTATGTGTAATATATTTAAACTGTTCTATTTATAACATTTTATAAATAGACTCTCTCCACAGAGTACTATATCAATACTGTTCTATTAATGAGTAATATATTTATACTGTTCTATTTATAACTATCTATAAATAGGCTCTCCCCGCACGGCTGGTACAAGACTACTCTGAGATGAGCGAGCTTATGAACAGCAAAGGCAATTTCCTTAAGTACCGAACTGCTATCGCACTCCCGGCCTCAAAGTCCGCCGCCAGTGAGCCTATACTACCATATTTGGGGGTGTTCTTATCTGATCTTACCTTCATAGATGAAGGTAAGTAAAGTCTTCTAGGACGATGTCGAGCTTTTGTATAAGAAGGGAGGATCAGTACATATTAGACTCTTCTGAGAGACCCGCAAGTGAAACCTCGC
>NW_014031333.1:0-1107 GCF_001186125.1 Sphaeroforma arctica JP610
ACTTGCCGTTTTTGAAATAAATATTATTATCTCTATCATTCCCACGCGAGTTAGCTTCCACATTCTACAATATATGTATGATGTAAGACGTAAGTAAATATTTACATACATATATACCCCTAACTCCTTTGGATATCTAACTCTAATGTGTATTGTATGCTACAGTGAATTGCTGCTCGAATTCTGTTACAAAAGCGTAGTATACTTTCAATTCACCCTCTTTTCACTATTGCAATAAATATATAACAAAAAAACAAAAACAAAAGCAATGAAGCATTGAAGCTATCAGCCGTGTATACACTGTCCAATGAAATTTTTGTAAAAGCAGTCGGATAGTGGAGTTTATCTGATATTTGCTCCCAATCCTGGATTCATTAGATATTTATTGCAGAGTCTCAAGACTCTCAGACTACCTTACCGTACATAACGCCTACCGGTACCACTGTTTTTATAAAAATATGCCTCACTGTATAATAATATCATAAATTCGAGCACGACGCATAGCCAACATTAGGGTGTCCAAAATGAACTGGTTGCTTATCGCTGGGATGGCTGCCGGCGCCGTGGTGTTCCGGTTGTTTTGGAAGGGTTTGGTGCCCAAGCCCGTAGCGATTGTTATGAGTATGTCGGTGTCAACACAGTTTTTGGATTTCAAACTGAGTTCAAATGGCGTGTGTGTGTAGGCCACGATGTGATCGATGTGATCGATGTGATCGATGTTGTGGATCTTTTTTGGTTGTGCGTATATCTTCTCGGATCAAATATTAATTGCAGCATGTTTTTACATAGAATTGTTTCTGTAAGTATAGAGACATGAATATACGCAAATATCAATATGCGTATACTTGTATATATTTATCTGTTTTTTACATATATATTTATATACATTGCCTTATCTATATATATCCGAATAAAATTTGTAATGTTACGTGTAAGAGCGTATTTCAAGAGGATGTACACTTACACTGCAGAATTGTATATTGCAGTATATACATATATACTTAATGATCAGAATAAATATTATATACACTCATGCACGTGTATACATACAGCTATACATACATACATACATACATACATATATATATACATACATACATACATATA
>NW_014031331.1:0-1106 GCF_001186125.1 Sphaeroforma arctica JP610
TACCGAACAAACGTCTACAAACAGTGGCAGAATTATGCTATCACGTCTTTAATGACTTCGGTTTCCCCCGAGTACTATGTTCTGATAACGGAAGTGAGTATTGTACCGACGTAATGGAGGCACTTATACTCGTATCAGGCATGACCCATAGGCGTGGTGTTCCTTACAAACCTCAAACGCAGTCATAGAGAAAGAGAACTTAAGAAACTCTTGCGTACCGCACTAGACGACGTTGAGGATATGTGGCCTTATCATTTGAAATGGGTTCAGACTCAAATGAATAACTGCATGAATCCTCAAACTGGAACACTCCCGTTTCACTATTTTTTTGGCCGCTATAGTGAATTACAAGCAACATTTGATAAAACTGCGCCCGAGAAACACGTCAACCCGTGGCTACAAAAGATCGAGCATATGCAGAACGTTGTTTACCCCTGTTTACTCGAGCACAAGAATCGCGTCCTACTTAAAGCGTATGACCGATGGAATAACACTAAGAACATCGTTCAGTTCAAAGTCGGCGATTACGTTAACATTATAAATCGAAACGCCAACGTTACCGAACTCTCTTCTAAGACGATAGGACCTATTGTTATTTCCTACCATGATGAGAAGAGTGATACTTACGAAGTAAATAACATTGATGGTACTAGCGTAACCAATCTAGGCACTCACCGTATCCCTACCTCCGAACTCTCATTCGCTCGCTCGTTTAATTCTGATGTACCAGTTATGGAGTCACAAGTCAAAGATATAATTGACAAAACATCCGAAGACGGTTACACTTACTACAAGATCCGTTTCATGGATGGGACAGTAGCTTGGCTAACCTCCGATGCATTTCGTAAATCTCGCGACTTTCTTCGTATCTTTAATAAGAAATGGAATAAGCGTTTACATAAGAACATACGAGATAAACGAAAAGAGTTTCTTCAGGTGACTACAAACCCTGACGGATCTGAAATTCCCTATTTGCCACCTACTTCCTACGTGACTAAACTTTCTGATCTGCTTACCAACAGTGCAGAAAATTGTTCAAACTTACCTACTAATGAAGAACAGCCTTTGGCTATTACCTTACCAAATAATAAACGTAAGGCGCCTAC
>NW_014031330.1:0-1106 GCF_001186125.1 Sphaeroforma arctica JP610
TATATATATAAACGTTGAGCGTATTTTTAAAGTCGCACTCGACTATTTTAAAAATACGTTCAATCTTGTGCGTTATATATAAATAACGTTGAAAAAATGTAAAGAAATAGATCTGGATTTTATTTTCTGAAAGAAAGAATAGCATATATTTTGTAGAAAATAATAGAATGAAATTTATATAAAAAAAGCCATGGCCCTCATGATATTTAAAAACAAGGTGCCACTTTCTAAAAAATAAAATTTGTCTCTCTTCTGGTGGTGGGTTCATGCGTTCAGCATAATTTATTGTTTCTAAAAACCAATTTAAAAAAAAATACAGTGTCAATCAGTAAATATGTCATATTTATTTATTTTGGCTTCTTTGTTCGATGAAGGCTATTTTATTTGTTCTTCTTCTTTAACTTTTTAGTGTCAAACTGTCAATCAGCAATTCAGCAATCAGCAATTTAGGCAATCAGAAGTGAAGAAGTTTATCCAAAGATCAAGCAAGATCTCTTGTTGGTATTTACTCTGGCCCGGTATACGACAACGACGTGTCTTCCTAACAAGCTAGTTTCCGACCCGTCGCGATATGTCTTCTTAGGAGAATATCATGACGTATATCGGGCTTCTGACTGTAGTGAAAGACATAACGTCCGGACATATCGTCATAGCAAAGTAGTTTCCGACGATCGTAACATGCCATCAGAGCGAGAACTGCTGTCTTAAACCAGCCCAGTATTTACTTTTTATAGATCTACATTGACAACACCTGACATTGCAGCACACCACTACTGAGTGGTCTCTGGTATTCACATATTTACAAGCCTGCTGTTTACTGTGTACCTCTTATTCAGCTCTGAGCAATACAAAATAATAATAATATATATATACATATATATATATATGAGTGTACACACACGTATATATTTTATATATATTCATATACTTGTGTCTAAGAAAGCACATCGAGGGTTATATTCAATTACGGTTACTGACTCTATAGGCCAAGAACGCCAAATTCGCCACCGAGAAAGAGGTCGATGTCGCACTCAAAAGACTAGATGCGATGAAACGCACGTGGGTGGAGACTACAGCTTCCACGCGTGTGCAGGTGGGTATGCAAA
>NW_014031329.1:0-1106 GCF_001186125.1 Sphaeroforma arctica JP610
TGGGTGGTGTGTGTGTGTGTGTGTGTGTGTGTGTATGCAAGTGTGAGTGCGAGTATATATGTGTGTGTGTCTATATATTTGTACATATGTTTAGGTATATATGTACTGGTGTATATTCGTATATGAATGTATGTATGTGTGTGCCTATGTATGTATGTATATATATGTGTGTATGAGAGAGAGGGAGAGAGAAAGGGGGAGTGTGTGTGTATATGCATACAACACTTTTATGTAAACAATAACTGTCTACATATGGTATATGTATGTATATGTGTGTGCGAGCGTTTGTGTGTGCGTGTGTGTGTTCGTGTGTGTGCTTGAATACATACACAATTCTATTGGTGTGTGCCGATACGCACCTCTGTTCGGGTAACTTTAAGGCGCACACAACCGTTTTTGGCAACGCATACTGCTCTCAGCCATGAGCTTACAGAGGTATAGACGGTTAAATGGACTATATATACGTAGGACATCTAAAGACAATATCTAGCCCTCCTCATGCATTTCATTAACTCTTTCATGCGTTACCAATCCACAGACAGAGAATGAGGTCACGCTCAATGTACCCTCCAAAGAGGAGATGGCCAACAAGCAGCATGTGCGGCCCAATGTCAAAAAAATCGAGGACGATGACCCCAACAACACCCAAAACGGGACAGACAAGGACGCGGTTAGGGGCGAAAATGAGGACAAAGAGGGAGACGAACTCATCCACGAGGCTAAGGTACAACCGTGTGTCATAACCCTGTGGTGTGCCTATCTCAGTATGGACAATTATCGAGGTATCTTTTGGGTATCTGCTCAATGGGTATTGAGGGCTGCGATAGATTCTATACTAATTCTGACATACAAATATCCGTCACGTACATGTGTTGGTGCTACGAGGTACCATATGCATGCAGGGTCTGTATGTTTTGCTCGCGCCCGCGCTCCCGATATCTACAATGTATGTATATATGTATGTTTTGTGTATATACATATATATATGTGTGGGTGGGTGGGTGTGTGTGGGTGTGTGTTATATACATTTATATATGTTTGAATACATACCTCACTTCACCCCCCCCCAACTATATATATATATATATATATATATAGTAGTAACC
>NW_014031328.1:0-1106 GCF_001186125.1 Sphaeroforma arctica JP610
GTATTCAATAAATTAAACAACAGTATTTATATGATAACGGACGTTTGTGCCTGTAGTGTTGCTATCGGTATCATCAGTACGATCTGCGATATATCTGCAAATCCTTAATTGGCCCAGTTGAAGCCAAAGCACATACAACACGGACTACGCGCCAAAAACATTCGGCCAAAACCCCTACTGCTGATATTTTATAGAAACTATTTATAAAAGAGAGAAAATGAAGAGGATGAAAAATGTGGGTTGTAGTTATTTCTATTTACCACAATATTTAGATCGGACTTGGACTTGGGTGAGAGTAGTTATTTATATTTATTTGTGTATCTATTTATAGAAATAGTTGCAGACTAAAACTATAAAAGGACGGGAATTTGGAATCAGCCCACTCATATAAACGATAAATACAACAAAACGGACCATTTGATAGTGGTGTATATATGTATATATATATTTATATATATATGTGATAGATATACCGATACATACCGTCATACAGGCATACCCATTATACGGTTTATGATACAAATATACAGATACATACCGTCACAAAGACATACAACTTGTAATTATTCATAGGCTTTGTGCACTCACCTTCGAGTTGATATTCTATCAGATCGTCAAGAGATACTTGCCTATCCCTCGCTGATCGTTTCAGAATGTACAGTTAAGATACTCGAATATACTTGCTCTGTGTATACGGTTTCCAAAGTTGAATATACCTTCATACACTTCCTGTCACTATGACGGCTCCGCAGTCCCAGGCGGCTATGCAGAAGCTGTTTGCTGATGTAATCACGGGAGTGGTCTCCGCTATGAAGCAGGAGTTCGAAAACGAGGGCATAGACGAACAGATACTTGTGGAATTGCAGAATGTGAGTAGCATGCTCTGTACTTTACTAACACACTCGTATACCTGATTACACTCTATCGTTTCTAAGCACAGCGTAGATTCAATACTTCAAATCTAAGTTTTTATGTGGTTATAATCTGATACGTATCAATCTTCTTATGTATATATTCTCATATGTATTCGTGTATTTGTTCTCATTATATATATATATATATATATATATATATATATACTACTACTACTACACACACACACTATA
>NW_014031327.1:0-1106 GCF_001186125.1 Sphaeroforma arctica JP610
TAAACAACATACATACATATATACACTACTATATATATATATATATATATATATATATGTGTGTGTGTGTTTGTCTGTATAGCGGCTATCGAGTGGCGTATGAGGTTATCGGATATTTTATAACATAATTTTCAATACGCAGAAATTTGATGGCTTTGCACTCTATACAAACTCCACCAATTGTACGTCTTCGAAACTGGACCAGGATACAAGAAGACTGTGTGGTTGGACCGTGGCATATATAGATATATATATATATACATACCTAGATTTACGAGAAAGCTAGGTGGATAGAACATGAATACACATCAAGTAACTTTAAGTGTGGACAATAGAACTCACCTGTCTCTGAAGCCTTGAGGTGTTTCTAGCACTCAGATCAGTGTGTACTTCGAGGAGTGCGTGCGTGCCGGAAAAGTGCTTTGGTAGTCGTTCCGTGCAAACATCAAATATGAGCCTATGTTTGTTTCCTAAATTGGATCTCAATCTATTTTTAGATTCGGTCAATTTTCAACAAATTCCTGTATGTTACGGAAAGATATACGATAATTTACATGCCCACTATTAACAGAACGGTAAGCCGGTAACACATTGCCATTTAATGATAAATATATAGCCGTGTCTGTGTGTAACTGCACGGTCGGTTCCCGCTGCTAAGTGTAGACTGTATGAAAACAGTCTTTCGAAATGCCTATACAATGTGTCCACGTCACCATTCTAGCTATTGTTCATGAGTACCATCCGTGACGCAAGGCGACGTTGGATGTTCTTCTTTAGCTTTTGAGTGTGAAATTTATGGTATACGTAGTGGATGCCAACGTTGCAGATGGGTGTGCTGTAAACTCAAACTATTTGTCTGACTGCAATATATGTATATCTACATCCGAGTTAAGATAGTGACTCAGGAGAAATATACCATAATGTTGCGAACAAAAACGTATACACAATTGAACCATTATTCACCTGCACACTTATTGTATATTGTTTATTTTAATATATATGTATTTGTGTATATATAGACATACATTGCGTGTATACATTACATACTATATATATATATATATATATATATATATACTTACATACATACTTACTTACTTACTTAC
>NW_014031326.1:0-1106 GCF_001186125.1 Sphaeroforma arctica JP610
AATTAAATTAAAACCCAAACTCGCCGTACTACCACACACCAGACATCAACTCCACGGCCTTGATTGATACGCTGGTGGGATCGCAGTCGAGGCTGAAGACACGAGTGAGTGCGCAGAGTATCTTCGCAGCACCTGAGCAGGAGAACACCGACAACAAAACGACGCTCCGATCCACCAAGAGCGGTGACTCTGGTATGTGGTGAATTTAAGAATAGCCTTGTTATAGGTTATGGTTTTATTCATAGCTAGCGTTCTATTTATAGATATACCCTATGGTATGTGTTTTGTTTGTGACCTGGTGATAGCTTAGTGGCCTAGTTAGAGATAATGGTTTATTTATAGCTAGAGTTTTATTTATAGTTCCGGCACTTGATCAGAGCAGCGCTAACAACAGAATCACACTCAGAACCACCAAGAGAGGTGGCTTGAGAATATGATATATCTAGTTTCCGTCTAAATATAGCTTATGATTAACGTTTTGCTTATAACTAGCGTTCCATGTATAGCTCACGTTCTATTTATAGCTATACCTTATGGTATGTTTAGGGTTGATAGTCTGTCGATTGCCTAATGGTATATTTACACCGCAGGCTACAACCATGACATCGCTTCTCGTGGCTTGGGTCTGTTTCAGAGCTTCAGTGAGTTTCGAGAGTAGGGAATCTAGGAGGTGGCGAACTTAAACCTAATACCCTAAAAACCCTATACCCTTATGGTTAGTGGGTGACATCCGAGCAGTTCATGTGGTTTATTGCGAGCAAACACACCGTTTTGGCACAAACCTATAAAAAGCCTAAATCCAAGATACCTAATCAGTGGGATACGAACGTTATGGATTTAGAACGCCTGACGCTTAACAGCCCAAAAAAACATTGTTTTCTATCATACATGAACTTTAATTACGTACTACAGTACAAAAGTACACACATGTTTACCTATTTGGATATATCTATATATCCATATATATATATATATGTATATATATATATATATATATATATATATATATATATATATATATATATATATATATATATATATATATATATATATATATATATATATATATATATATATATATATATATATATATATCTATATATATA
>NW_014031325.1:0-1106 GCF_001186125.1 Sphaeroforma arctica JP610
CCTTACCACATCATACCTCGAACAAACCATAAGCGTAAGGGGTGTCCGGTGGACCGGAGATGAGAGCCTTTAGACAGTGCATGTTCTCCTCTGCGACACGCACGTAAATGCCTGTGTGTGTGTTGGGTAGTTGGGTTATGTATCTGTTCGCAATAGAAACAAGTTGAAGGATATGAGCTAGTAGGCACAAGTCAGGTTGAGGGATATACAACCGGTAGTACGTTTTACGTATACGTTATGTAAAGGATACTACTTGCATCGTAATAACTTCTTGTGTATATTTGTATTGATGAATATACGTATGGCAACGAGAAACCATTGCGTATGTTTGTGTTGATAGATATAAATAGGGCCATGAGCAACCTATCTGAGTGAGCATTGAGCCTGCTTGCGAGTGTTTGACAATGGTACAGAAGCCAACGCACACAGACTCCCTGCCGCGTTCAGTACAGAGACAACGCGTTTGACAACGCGTTTTGTATGTTTATACATACAGTATACTTGGGAAAAGATACTTTAGGGCCAGCTAAGGCAATACATTCGAGCAGCGATTCGGTGGCAAGACAACTGAAACATGAGTCCGTACAGGAAGGTGGCTATATGAACAGAAGGTACCTACCATAATCTATATTTGTCTTTTATACCTACCATAATCTATAATTATCTAATTGCACCTACTATATTCTATATTAAGCCAGTTATACCTACCGCATTCTATGTTTAGCTTATTTTACCTATCACATTCTATATTCAGCCAGTTATACCTACCGCATTCTATATTCAGCCAGTTATACCTACCGCATTCTATGTTTAGCTTATTACACCTATCACATTCTATATCTAGCAAGTGTTACCTACCGCATTCTATGTCTAGCTTACTATACCTACCACATTCTATATCTAAACAGTTATACCTACCACATTCTTTATCTAGCCAGTTATATCTACCACATTCTATGTTTAGCCTATTGTACCTATCACATTCTATATTTAGCCAGATGTACCTACCGCATTCTATGTTTAGCTTATTATACCTATCACATTCTATATCTCGCCAGTGTTACCTACCGCATTCTATGTTTAGCTTACTATACTTACCGCATTCT
>NW_014031323.1:0-1106 GCF_001186125.1 Sphaeroforma arctica JP610
ATATATATATACTATATATATATAATAAACACACACACACACACACACACATATATATATATATATATATATTTATGTATATATATATATTTATATATGTACATATATATATATATATAATCTATTTACAAACATTTACCTATAACTATATGATATGTATATATATATCAAAAACAAACATGTACGTACAAGAAAATACGAACACATACGCTCTGAGCCTTGTACTCAAAACCAGTCATAGCAACGCGGATGTGAAAGCCCAGCTTCTTCGCAATAACTGCACTCCCAGGCAGTGCCACATGTCTGGTACCCTCTGGTAACATACTGGGATGGTACAGATCTACATTGCCATACTGATTGCAGGGAATACGGCCGTTTGCATCCAACTGTGGGTAGAGTTAAGTGATGGTGTATGCTAATTAAGTGTGAGTGTATATAAGTGTGGGTAAATAAAAGTGTGGGTGTATATAAGTGTGGGTATATATAAGTGTGGGTGTTTATAAGTGAGTGGGTGTATATAAGTGTGGGTGTATGTAAGTGTGGGTGTGTATAAGTGTGGGTGTGTATAAGTGTGGGTGTATGTAAGTGTGGGTGTATATAAGTGCGTGTGTATATAAAAGTGTGGGTGTATGAAAGTGTGGGTGTATATAAGTGTGGGTGTATGTAAGTGTGGTTGTGTATAAGTGTGGCTGTATATAAGTGTGGGTGTATTTAAGTGTGGGTGTATATAAGTGTGGGTAAACATTTGGTGGAATACATAAGTTTGGACAGGCCACTGTGTTCTGGGATGGTGTATGTACATGTATGTGTGCACGATGTACATCGGCGTGAATTATATCCGAATGAATGAGTGAATGCAATTCACTGGGTGAATGGTACAAGCCTATAGTACCACACTAGTTGTAGGATTGTAGGTAAATAGGTGTATGCCGCGATGGTATAAATCTCCAATAACCTACAATCTGCCCGTGTGGTACTGTGTCTGGTAGATCCAAGAACAAGGGAATATACGTGAGTGTGGGCGTATCTGCAATACCACAATGATTCCAGAACAAGAGAGTGTAAAGGTTTATCATATAATCCATTCTTATATATATATATAAAAG
>NW_014031322.1:0-1106 GCF_001186125.1 Sphaeroforma arctica JP610
CTATATATATATATGTATATATCTATATTTATATATATATATATATATATGTATATATATATATTGTGCCAGCAGCCACAGGGTATTTATGTTATATATGTACATATATATATATATATATATATATATGTATGTATGTATGTATGTATACATATATATATATATATATATATATACGCTGCTTGATGACTTACAAGCTTTAAGCCAGTATAGATGAACCAGTAGAGCTCCGGAGACCACTCAGTTAGATACATATGCCATACTCGCGTATTCGTCTTATCTCATCTGGGTTTTTGCACGAACAGTATGTGTGCGTCTGTGTGAGGCTGTACATGTTTGTTACACACTTGAAAATGGTACACCGCTCAGCAGAACAAACATATTTAGTAATGGTCACACTTCTTAAATCGGGTCACATGCTCATGGGCATTCATGGAAGATCAATGTTTTGTATATAATCACGGCCCTGACATGAATTTCTATCTAAAAACGACATACTGTCACTTTTGCACCCTGTCCTATTTATAGGACTGTCCAATCATCTGTCCGAATTGCAGATAAACGCCCTGGTCCTCGACAACTCACCAAAACTAGAGTCGAGCGCTCTATCGCATAGATTCGCATAGACTCGGCAACAATGAAGTCTCAGTCAAGGATCTCCAAACACGAACCAATAGTAGGGGAAATGACTCAGCGTTGCGAATGACTAAAACTAATGGGCTATATACATAGCAACCCCGGGTTTAGACTCGGTATAGTGAGAGCTCAAGAAACACATCCGCTTATGCATGCCGCTGGGTAGTTCCCGGGCACTTCCAGAATAGTTCCGGAACACATTAGCAAAAGCGACGCTGATTTAATGGAATATTGTATGTATATATTAAACATCTCGCAATGCAAGGACGGTATTGACTAATGCATATGTATGATGTATGTATATATGTATGTATGTATGTACGTATGTATGTATGTATGTATGTATGTATGTACGTCTGTATATATGTATGTATGTATGCATTTTTGTACGATGTATGTGTGTGTGTATGTGTGTATGTATATATATATATATATATATATGTGTGTGTGTGTGTGTGTGTGTGTAGTGT
>NW_014031321.1:0-1106 GCF_001186125.1 Sphaeroforma arctica JP610
GTGTGTGTGTGTGTGTGTGTGTGTATAGTAGTATATATATATATATATATACTATTATATATATATATATATATATATATATATATAATATACATATATATATATATATATATATATATATATATATAGGGAGGGGCGCTGTATATTTGTGCTGTGTTTCACTGGCTATTTAACATACTTGTGGGATATAGTGAATGTGTACAATATTTGGGATGCTTTTGGTTATTTAACATACTGGGAGGAGATAAGTCGTTGTTCAACATATTAGTGTGATTTTAATGGGTACTCGGTCTATATATTGGATATCTGTGGTTAAAATCTGTTGTTGGGCTTGCTTCTTGCGTATATACATAGACCTACTCTCATAGCCGTGAGAAAAGAGAAGGAGAGCCCGGCATATTAGTGGGGTGTTTGTTGGATGTTACGAGGCATTTGTTATTTGTTATCACGCGCGATTTTTACATATACAAGGTATTAGTGGGATATTAGTGCTTATTAGTGGGACATTGGTGCTTATTAGTGGGATATTAGTGCTTATTAGTGAGATATTAGTGCTTATTAGTGGGATAGTAGTGCTTATTAGTGGGATATTAGTGCTTATTAGGGGGATATTAGTGCCTATTCGGTATGAACTACTCGGCTTCCATCCTTCATACCTACTCGGGGGCATTCTCGTGACCGCGATATAAACGGACGGGAGTGTTAGATGGATGTTAACCGGTAGTTCTTATCACTTGTTACACGCGAATGTCTTGTAAAGGGTATCAATGTGATTTTAGTTGGATGTTCCGTGGTATTTATTGGGGATTATTTGTTGAACTTTCTTCTCCCGTTTATGTTGTATAGGGCCACTCTCGTGACCGCGAGAAACGAGAGAGAGAGCGCAAAGACCTGCGTCTGCTGGTGGGTACCAATCTGGTGCGGTTGAGTCAATTGGAACATGTCGACATCAAACTGTATAATAAGGTACTTGTCATGAACTGTGTGTGTATTGGGTTGTATAATAGGGTACACGCAACGATTTTGGTTTAATTAAGCATTATAATGGGTATATTATTTATATATATATATATATATATTTGTATATCTGTATATATACTTATTTG
>NW_014031320.1:0-1106 GCF_001186125.1 Sphaeroforma arctica JP610
GTACCAAATACTCAGGCTATTGGAGCCATCAAAGTGAACTTAGAACACTTTGGAAATATTGGAAAAAGAGCTTGTATTAAATTATTTAAAATACAAATAAAAACCAATGTATTATCTCAATTGATCTTGATATTTTAGACTGACCGGAGGCCGTATTTCTACAAATGGATGTTATTCGCAAAGTTCTCCGCAACCAAGGGATCCGAATAATACTATACGTAGACAATCTGCTTCTCCTGGGCCGATCCAGGGAACAAATCATGCAACACCGTCAACAAATAATCGACCTCTTCAAATCGTTAGGGCTGGAGTTCGCAAAAGAAAAGGGATACTGGACACATCCCGTGACGAATCTTCAGTACCTCGGCGTAGTCATAGACTTTATACAAAACACAATCACGATAACTCAGGACTTCAAGGAGAAACTACTGCGGTTGGCAGCAGCCATCCAGACAATGAGCCTGAAACATCAGAGAAAAATCAAGACAAACCTTTGGCAATCGTTCATAGGGTCCCTCCAATGGGCGGGTTACTCCATTCTCGGCTTACGTCCCTTTGTTGCGGATTTACAGCAGACAACTCTGTGGAGCCGCTCTGCTCAAATCAGATTATCAGGAGCAGCATTCCAAAACAAAATCGAGCGCATCCAATTGCTAATCGTGATTTTTCAAACTCGAACAATTTGGCTCCCAGAGCAGAAAGGGACGATCACATCAGACGCATCGAAAATAGGTTTTGGAGCAACCTTATCCTTCAATCAGAAGACATGGACATTTGCAGGAACATGGATACTGACAGAGCAGCACTGGCCAATAGCAGTACTCGAACTAAAAGTACTAGTGCTGGCGTTCGATTACTTCGACAAGCACAACTCCATTGGCAAGACTCCACTCCTCTGGCTGACGGACTCCACGACTGCTCTTCGCGCTCTTCGAAAACGCAGTAGCCAATCACGATTGATGAACGCACAACTCCGGCGACTGGTCTGGTATTGTCACCAGAACCAAGTACTATTGCCTGTAGCCCTGGGCAACATGTCAGGAAAATTAAACCTCGCAGCAGATATGCTTTCGCGGTGGGGGGGGGGGGGGGGACGGGACTACTGC
>NW_014031319.1:0-1106 GCF_001186125.1 Sphaeroforma arctica JP610
ATCGCCAATAACATCACACTCATATATGCACAATCATGACCTGCCCGGCAGTGAACTCGTTACTATCTTCAATGTCGCTGGATCTACTTCGGTCCTTTTTACGGTTGAGTGGGTGTGCCCGGGCCCAGTTTGTGCGGCAAGGGGGGAGAGGCACATCTGGTTGGTCTTTTGATGAGCTGTCCACTTGAGATGATTACGGCTGTGACTTCTGTGCTATTATGGTCGCTTACTTCTGCCACGGCTGTTCCTACGCATAGGTGAATGGCGTGTTTGTTATGCGGTGTGCTCATAGTAGGTTAGTGTATGCGTGTCCTGTCTGTATCGTTTATAAAGGGCCTGTCTGTATTTTACTTATGAGTGCTTGGTGCGTATATCCGCTCATTACTGCCACGGCTATCCCAACCCATACGCGAGGGGTATATCTGTTGTGTGGTGTGCCATTAACAGGTTCGTGTGTGTATGTCTTATAGAGATACTTATCGCATATCCGCTATTGACCCGCGAGTGGTGGCTGCTTGTGCGCGGTGTCTTTCTATGTGGCATATGCCTGATGTTATATTTGTGGTACTGCTATCGCTGACGGCTGCCACAGCTATCCCTACGCACACACTAGTGGTATATTTTTTGCGTCGTATGCATGTAGGAGATATGTGTAAGTATATATGGTAGTGATGATGGACAGATACGCATTGGATGGGTTTTTATTAAGGTTTGCTACGTATGTTAGTATGTTGGTGCCATTTGTCCGAGAAGGTGATTTGCACGTATTTTACGAGCATTCGCAAATGCAGTATGCACCTACATCATAAGGCGGTGTAGGTGTTCATACACGCAATTTCAAAATTTACCCTAATCATCTCGTCACTTATGCAAAAATGTATATAGCTATGAAACTGGTTATGTCGTCGTACACACAAAATGATGTATTGTTGCATCCAGCCAAAGGGCTCGCCTATAGATCACACAGTATTTCAGTTATTCATCCGAATGTTTACACTTATCGAATCAAACAATCCAACCGGATGCTATTATATAAACATATATATATATATATATATATATATATATATATATATACGTACTACTAATTAATTAAACTACGTACC
>NW_014031318.1:0-1105 GCF_001186125.1 Sphaeroforma arctica JP610
CGTGAGGGTCCAGATACCGTGGAAGTCGTGGCACTCATGTAATTGCTGAAGAAGGTCAGGGCCAATGGGCGGCAGTTTCGGGCCTACCAGGATGCGTCGAATCAGTTGTTGGATGCAGGTAAAGTGGCTGGAAGTGAACTTGTGGCTACCTGGGCAGACAGGGCAGAGACAGCCATCGGTGCGGTAGTCCAGCAATGTCAACATGTACGTATTCGTTACAATCATAGCACAGAGCCGGATTGGTGTAGACTCGAAGTAGCGATTGAAGCTGTCGTGTCTGGCTGTGTCTCGGTTTTGTAAGATTCGGTCTAATAAAGGCGATACTAATGCCTTAGAATAAATAAACGCGTAGGTGAATTCTATATATCGTGTAAATATCGATATAAATAAACGAAATGAGACGTTTAATAAAGTTAGGTTTCGTTAAAACAGCAATACTCTGAGGGATTGTGAGGCTGAGACATTGCCTGCATATAATCCTCTCAGTACTGTTTCCGCCGAAGGGATTTTATTTTAGTGTTTCGTTGTCGCTCTATGCTGGGGAGAATCCGAGAGACTCATAAAATCCTATCTTTAGAATAAATAAATAATAAATAAAAATACTCTTGACGTCTTTTGTGATTGTCTTAACCAATAACTTGCCACTATCAAGAATTACCGACTTAGCCTTCATCAGACTGGCACATCTGGTTGGCTTATCAGAGGATCAACTATGTATCGTTAATTGTCCCTAGAAACCTATATTTGGTTGAGCCATCTTGCTACCGAAGTATTCAGATATAAATAAAGTTGGAAAGTAAATAAAGCTGTAGAAATACGGCCTCCGGTCAGTCTAAAATATCAAGATCAATTGAGATAATACATTGGTTTTTATTTGTATTTTAAATAGTTTAATACAAGCTCTTTTCCCAATATTTCCAAAGTGTTCTAAATGCACTTTGATGGCTCCAATAGCCTGGGTATTTGGTATGACTCATCTACTTGGACCTATTTGAGACATTAGTAGATGTATGATATTATAAACTAAATTTTATAATCTCCGAACTACTACTTATAGATTTTGGTCCTCCCGCCAATCTCCAAAATCCAATAAGTCTTTTCTTTT
>NW_014031317.1:0-1105 GCF_001186125.1 Sphaeroforma arctica JP610
TGCAATATGTATAATCGAGAAGGCTATGCAATAGAACAGTAAACGGATTGACAGAGTTTTTATTCTGGTCGGGATATAATTACAACGAGACGAACCAGTCAGCTTTATCAGTAGTATGAATATAATAAGAGTATTATACAGTCGTAGCCTCCTAAATTATGAACAATACAGTTGTGTATATATAAGATGGATCCTATCCACGGAGCGAACCTGATAGACGACCTGGGAGGCTGGGAGTCTGGGACCATTCACCATTGGGACTTCACTTGGCTGGATACGGCCTTTCAGCATTATGTATAATCATTAAGAGTTCATTATAAAAACCCCGCCAAAACCATCGCTACCAAAAAGAGATATATATTTTGATCGTTGGTGATTGTGTGTATGTTTCCAATATAAATTATTCGAAGAAAAAAAATCGAATGGTACTGTATCGATTCGTTTTGCCATGCCATCTATATTATTTCTTGTAGTATATTTATATAAATATGTATTTATAGTTTTTATATACACACCTTGGGTCTTAACTCTTATAGTATTTCTAAACACTACGGCGCTCAAGCCCGCCAGACAAACTAGATACACTCCATCCTGAGCGGCGGACAATAGTCTCTATTGTGTATCACACCAAGAAACCCAAATATATACTTATATATATATATTCGTATATATATCATTAAATTTGGACAGATTACTGTATAGATATAATTAGTGATCATATATGAAATATATCTGATATATATATATATATATATATATATATATTATATATATATATATATATATATATATATATATATATATATATATATATATATATATATATATATATATATATATATATATATATATATATATATATACATATATAAATATATTACTGCATTAATAGAATACTATAAACATACTTCATATTTTATTTACAAAGTGATAAACTAGTCATGCAGACAGCACCGTTGCGTAAAGCAACCTCTAGCAAAGCCACTATGAACGAACCATCAGGGTCGGTCCCAACACGCAGGAAGAGCATGAGCAGGCACAGCTTAACAGCTATAACACCAGAAATGAAACGTCTACAGGAGGTGAGATACAGACACTCTATGTA
>NW_014031316.1:0-1105 GCF_001186125.1 Sphaeroforma arctica JP610
CCATGGTTGTGTAACTTTGTATGGATTGTGTTTGCTCGCGAGTGTGCTTGTGAGCATTGCCAGTATGTGTTCGTTTGTTTTGCTGTATGTGTATTGTAGGCTTGCGTGGTTTTCTCGCGTTTGCACCTCCTCCAGAGCTCTTGAAGGTATCATTTATTTTTACAATATAAAGCTCTAAGATTCTATTTAAAGAACGGGAGTGTGACTCACAACTTACCTAAACGAGTATAAATTAGTCATGTTCATGGAACAATCAATAGGATATGTAATTATGTGCATATCGCCACATACGATTCACTAGTTATCAATAGAAATCTGAAACTGACCAATCACAATCGCGTATCTGCACTAGAATCATATACTCACGCACTGAAGCGCATATCCGTATATACGTTTCTTTAACCTAGTTTGACATCATTAGTATACCTTGCCATTACTTCGCAGGCCGCCAACGAGATTGTGGCTGAGCTCAGGAAAGATGGGCCAGGAGAGGATACCCTCAACGAAGCGGTTAGTTATTCTGTAGTGTTTTATAACTCATTTATGTACTGTTTTCATTCGGTCTGCCATATGTGTATGCCGTACGTGTTCATGTGGGTGTACTTAAGAGATATATCAACATTCACAGATATACAGGCCTTGGATTGGTTGCGAGTGGCATGTTGGCTCGTGCTTCTTACTGTGGTCGGACTGTACAGTCTGGTCTTTTTCCCAATACACTTTCGGATATATACATGTGCTCTTGTATTTATTGCACTTGTATGTACATACTTGTGCGCATACATACATACATACATACATACATACATACATACATATATATATACATACATGCATGCATACATACATACATATAAATATATATATATCAATTACCCAACATGTGACGACTTGTATTATCTATTTCTCTGTTAAGTCAACATACCTGCTATTTATATGATACGATTCTAGTATGTCACCTGGATTATGCATATCAATCTTCCACTTCCATTTCGTATATAGATTGTAAGGGAGTTTGCGCCATCCGCTTTAGCCGCGAAGTACCTAACTGGAAAGAACAGTAAGTTGTGCAGATGCAGATTCATGTTGTCTGTATTATATATAT
>NW_014031315.1:0-1105 GCF_001186125.1 Sphaeroforma arctica JP610
TATATATTCCGCTCTGCAGATAAGACGCGTGTGCTGGTGACACATCAGTTGCAGTTTCTCAATCGGTGCGATTCCATCTTGGTGTTGGAGGATGGTCGACAGATTGGGCTTGGCTCATACGACGAGCTTTTAGATAAAGGTTTCGATTTTTCGGTGTTGCTACAAAATGACGAAGATGAAGGTAATTTGCGTATGTGAACACGGGCATATACGCACGGTAAAACTATAGTTCGAATGAAACACATGGTTGTCTATGGCTTGAATTTATTACACATGATTGTCTGTAGTAAATGAAAGTGAGATAGAGTACGTGCTAATTAGAGTTGTGAATAAGGGTGATGTCCGGTCGAGTGGAAATAGTATAATCATCCGAGTGGGAATTAGTTCATACTGTGAGTGTTCGTATCGGGATCAATAATATATTTTTTGCAGCAAAAGGACGAAGATGAGGGTGGTTGGTGCGTGTGTGCACGGGATGGAGATATAATGTTTGAGGTTTCTAGGGTTAGGGATTTTTAGGTTTAAAACCCTATAATATATCATGGCCTCCTAAATAATAACATTAGGAGGCTATGCACATATATGCATAACATTTTCTCTAGTTGGAATGGAATTGAGGTGTGCCTGGGACTGTTTTGGAAAGTGTTTGGTACACAAAGACGTGGTTGATTTCAAACAATATACGAATTAATTCAGACGATGAGCTTCTGTGTAAGGATTTGTTCTTATTTCATTTTTAATAAAGTAGCAACATAAAAGAGTGAGTTGATCAACATGGAATATGCACTGGGGAAAGTTAAAATAAGGACGAAAATGAATGGTATTGACTTATGTGTTAGTTACGATTCTCGAATGAAGGCCATGTATACACACAAGCACGATACAATTCAGTTGTATACACATAGAATAACGAACAAACATTCAAGTAGGAGTATCCACTATTTATCCCCGCAGAGGAAGAACAAATTTCTAAGACGAAGGCCAATGCGCCCATGGCGGGTCTTGAAGAAGAGAGAGATGATGAGGACGACTATGGCAAGCACGTCTCTATGAAGAGCTCCAGAAGTGCAAGGAGTAGGCAAGGTATGTATGAGCTTGTCTATTT
>NW_014031314.1:0-1104 GCF_001186125.1 Sphaeroforma arctica JP610
ACATATATACATATGCATATATATATATATATATATATATGTCTTTGTACAGTCCTATCAATGTATGTATGACTTTGTACGTCACTAACTCATTTTGAATTGTGCTCCATAGGTCGTTTGGTGTGGTGATAGCATCTTTGTTGGGTTCCGCAGAGAGTATTATCTTTTGGACACCATCAGAGGAACCACCAACGTACTCTTCCCCACTGGCCGAGATATGGTATGATATGTTGTGTGTGGCTGTGGTGATTGTGCTATATACTGCATCATGTTGCATATTCAAGTGTAAAGTGGTGTTAAGTGGTGGGGTGTGTGGTCCGTGTGCTTGTGTTGTATATTGCAGTGTTTCGTATAGTATGGGTGTTAGAGCCAATCCTTTCCTTCTTTCTCTGGGCAAGTGCACGTCCGCGTGTTCTGTGCTATGTGTTCATCTGTTGAGATAGTACAATACTCGTTCATGTGCGACTATATCAGTTAAAGCCTTTGCCAATGTCTGTGCTCTATAGACGCATGGGCTGCTACGTTATTCAACGACGTCTGTCTCTAACTACTACGTATCTCATACTATTACTTTACTATTACATATCTCATACTATTGCTTTACTATTACATCTCTCATACTATTACTTTACTATTACATATCTCATACTATTACTTTACTATTCCATATCTCATAATATTACTGTAATATGCACTGCAGAGTGTTCTTAAGTCTGTCCTGTACTATTACATATCTCATGCCATTACTGTACTAAACGTACGCCTCAGGAACCTCTTATGACTAAGATCAATGACTTTGAAGTGCTGCTCAACAAAGACAATGTCAGTATCTTCATAGGGCGTGACGGGCGCCTCACTCGCCGCTTCGGCATCAACTGGAACGTGGCCCCAACATGTATGTACTGCGGTTGTACATGTTTTTATATTAATCAAGCTCGCTTTGTAAATACGTCAGCGGTACAAGCATATATATATATATATATGTATTATATATATATATATATTATATATATATATGCATATTATATATATATATATATATATATATATATATATATATATATATGTGTGTGTGTGTGTGTGTGTGTGTGTGTGTGTGTGTGT
>NW_014031313.1:0-1104 GCF_001186125.1 Sphaeroforma arctica JP610
CTAGTGTTAATGTATACTTATGCTGACACGTTCATTCAAAGAATGTGTACCTGCATTCAATACCAAAAAAAGTACACATGTGGTGGTCGCAATGTCGTATTTTCTGCGTGTACTCAGTACTTTCAATGCAGCAAACAGTAGGCCGTGTTATTTAACAAGGGGTTTCATCGGTATGTTGACAGGTGATACATATTCAGACATATCAGTTGCATAGCGATGCTCTTCAATTTGCAATTGACCAGAAGCATAGATAATACGACTGAAGGAATGGAAAAATCCGCTGAGCTGATTGATCACTGTTAACTATCTGGCTCAAATAAGTATCAATAATAATGATATCGACCTCTGGGCCGTAGGCTGTATGCGACAATACATATGTCTATATTATATATTTTCCATGAACTCGCGGATACCGCCGGCGTTCTCAGGCGAGAGCAGATACCGCCGGCGTTTTACTTTATTTTTTGGTCACAGATGAGAAAGCCACTTGTCCATTCCCGCCGAATTGCAGTACCTACAATTCTGATTGGGCACAGACCCAATCCATCCATAGATTGAGCCTCTGAGCCTTGAGGGCTCTGTACTTATTTTACCCCCAAGAGAGAAGAGAGTGACGCCTCAAGTCCTCAACTGTAAATAAATATTTAAGTCGGCGTATTCTGTAATCCAACAAGGGAGAAGCCGCCTGCTGTGTTCAATTACAGTGAAAGGTGTCTATTTTATTTAGTGATCTGCTTCATACAGACACACACTGCAGCTGACTCTCTGTTCTGCCATACAGTACTCTTGCTTTTATTGAATCGACAAGATTTTATGAAAAATCGTAACGTGTTATTTAACAGTACAAGATGGATTTGGATCTTGATCTAGAACCCGAGATTAATCAAGATGACGTCTGGGGGGTTGATCGAGGTATATACATGTGTGAACTAGTGATATGGTCTTTGTAGACAGCCTTACATATGCTGCACTCATCTCCAAACGCCGATGATACACTCTTCCCAGAGCATAACTTTCTAGAATTAGGTTTGTTCAGTTACTTATGCATTTGTATATACGTATATATGTACATAGCACACAATTACAAATACATTATGTATATAC
>NW_014031312.1:0-1104 GCF_001186125.1 Sphaeroforma arctica JP610
ATATATAGTGTGTGTGTGTGTGTGTGTGTGTGTGTGTATGTATACATATATATATATATATATATATATATGTATGTATGTATGTATGTATGTATGTATGTATATACCATATATATGTGTGTGTGTGTGTGTGTATATACCATATATATATATTGACAAGATCTGCGGAGTGCCCTCAGTTTGTGTCAAATTGACATGCTGTCTCTGTGTGAACAATTTGCGAATGTAGGCAAATGGGTATGAACCTGTGCACAAACATACACACATGTGCGTAGACATAGACCTCCACAATGACACACAGACTGGGTGCACACTCACGGACATACACACATACACATATACATACATACATGCACATATATATACGCACATGTACATAATCATACACACATATGCACACACATACGCATTTACATACACACATACACATATTCGTATGCCATTTGTATTTACTCACAAACATACACATAAGTATCCGTTCTGACGAATGTCTTTCTCTCCAAACCAGGTGCGTACAAGTACGGTGCTGCGCGACACCATGGCGGCTATACTGGTGATTGGTATGTGCACGCACCTTTCTGGAAAAAAACTTTTCATCTCCTCAGTCCTGATACCACTCGTGGGCTGTGTGCTTGGGCTTCGGTGACTTTGTTCATAGATATGATGTGTATACAGTAGTTCCCTGAATTGTGCACATGTTTGGAGATACACCAGGCACTCTGCTGTGTGGCTGTCAAGTATGTGTGCTACTGCAGTACCTTTGGTGTGCATGTTCTGAGGGGCTGTCGCTCTACACACCAGCACTAAACATCTATGTGCAGCTATCTGGATGTGTGTATTGTATTGCAGCTCTACAGTCCATTAGACGTTAATAGTCATGTTCAGGCACATGCTGATTGCATTGCACTTCTCGTGTGTATATTGTATTGTAGCTCTACAGTCCATTAGACGTTAATAGTCATGTTCAGGCACATGCTGATTGCGTTGCACTTCTCGTGTGTATATTGTATTGTAGCTCTACAGTCCTTTAGACGTTAATAGTTATGTTCAGGCACTTGCTGATGCGTTGTACTTCTCGTGTGTGTATTGTATTGTAGCTCTACA
>NW_014031311.1:0-1104 GCF_001186125.1 Sphaeroforma arctica JP610
AATATATATGTGTGTGTTTGTGTGTGTAGGTATAGGTAATATAAATATATAAATATGTCTCATTTTTGTGTATCATCTCATGCCCTCACAATCACAGCAACGAGAGATTCACCGTCACCTCCGCCCAAAAGAAGTATCAGCCGCAACAAGCGCATTATTGAGGACAGCGATGACGATAGCGATGATGATGCCAATATGCTACAGGTGAGTAGATATGTATATATATATATCTATATATATATATATATATATATATATATTATGTCACCGATGTAGTCTAAGTGTATAGTACTAGTTTTTTGTCTTGAATTGTACTATATACTTGCCTTTGCGCTGAGGGATATGGGAGACTAGACTATTTTTGCATTTGATGGAATTTCATGTGTTAAGCTAGTCCGTATAAATTTGTCTCGGGTACCTTATCGTACATATGCAAACTTTGTTTTTTCGATGGCCGTTTTGTATGTCTGTTTGTGAGATGATCTTCCAATTCCCAGGCAAATTGGTGTATATACACATCTGTTTATATTGGCTTCGTTTTAATATTTAACGTATATAGCAATAGCTTCCTATGTATACTGCTCATATACCATCGCTATGTATAAGACACTCCGGTTACCAGTGCACAGTATGGACTACCAGCGTGGAAGTAATGAATCTTCGAGTTCATCCCTCAACCAAGTTCACGAAGTTTCATACTCCTTCGTATCATTCCCATCCAAGCAACTGCCATGTAGGTTGAGAACGTATCAGGAAACGTATTAAGAGACGTAGAATGCACCGGTCGACTGCTTGCACCAAAGTGCATGCGATCCGAATGTATACGTATATGTAACCAATGGATCGTACTCACCCATACCATTGTCACCTAAACAACTCAACTATATATCAAACCTATATGTAAACAGAGGAATATATTAAATCATATCACCACCATCCAAACATCCTGAATTCAGGTCAAGAAACACAGGGCTGTATCAAAGAGTCCCATACTTGTAGATTCGGATGATAGCGATGACGAGGCACCGGTTAACCACAAGGGTACGTTACTAGTTTTTATTGCATGCTGTGCGTGTTCATTGGTTTATGTATGTACATGTATGA
>NW_014031310.1:0-1104 GCF_001186125.1 Sphaeroforma arctica JP610
ACACACACACACTATATATATATATATATATATATATATATATATATGCTACTGGCACACACATAGCGAATAAAAAGGGTACATACATAAAAGCTATCATATATCCGATCCTAGAAACCCTAAACCCTAGAACCCCTAAAACATATATCCGATGTCCGTCTTAAGTGAATGGGTTATCCTCCAGAGTTGTGGAGTGGCTTGTAGTCCCAGTTGAGTTCCCAGACACAAGACAAGTGCGATAGTGTACGACGCACTAGAGCCACGTGCCATACCGTACAACACAATCCAATAGGCTTGGGTATATACACCACACCCCACAGTATGTATGTATACTCATGATCCTAAACCCTAAAACCCATATATAGTATTGTGCACCCCATACCCCTAGGCCCAGTTGATTGAGGTCCGGGTGCAGTGGCCTCGTTTACAGTCTCCGCAGTACCTTGGACGGGTTGTTGGGGGGGCTCAGGGGAAGGCTCTGGCTCTGGTGAAGATGGGGGTGTTTGGTTTAGTATGTTCACTTGTACTACGGTAGGCTCAGTATGAGCTCTTGCAGTACTGTAGCATGTCATAGTAGCTATTGCTGCGTGTGTTTGGATCGCTGGTGCGCCCATTGACACTTGACACTCCTGGACCTGTCAATGAATACAGCGCTCAGGTCTGGTTAAAACCCAAGAATACGCCTGTGGTCCATATCATATACTTTGACTAAATTGTGGCACAGGCACGTGATACAAGAAATCTAGAGAAGTCCTAGTCGTAGCGTTTCTTTACGCGGACAACGACCCACTGTTTGGAAACAGTGAGCGAGGGTTCGTTTTGTAGATGGTATAGCCAAGGGACTCAAATATAACACTCAAATAACGTATCGAAATATAGTTGGGTTCGTTTAATATGCATCAATATATATATATATATATACATATATGCATATATATGTACATAAATTATATATATATATATATATATATATATATATATATATATATATATATATATATATATATATATATATATATATACATACATATATATATATATATATATCTAATATATATATATCTATATATATATATATATATATATATATATATATATATATAT
>NW_014031309.1:0-1104 GCF_001186125.1 Sphaeroforma arctica JP610
ATATATATATCTAACGCAGTACACATAAAAAGTAGCAATACTCGCCAGTGGCTACCATATAATCACAATACTCGCGCATTATAAATACATTCTGTAACTTAATACTTCTATATTATGCTTACACATATGTATATATATAGATACTTCTAGCCTCTCATATGTATGTATATACTTCCATATGTATATAGGCTGGCATACACAACCGGGATGAAGAAGTTCTCCGGTACGCTTGCTGCATAGCCTCGCTCACAAGCTACAACGGCGCCGAAGCAAAGGAAGCCAGCACTCTCTATGAAGCAGTGAGTGAGTGTAAGAAGGCGTGTGCACTGGCATATAACACCATGAGCAGTAGGAAGGACATGGACATCAGTCTGAAAACTGCCGACACACTCGGACAGCAGTCGGAAGTGGTAGGTAGAATAAACCAGGCTCATCTGTGTGGTTTTTGACGCGTGGAAGTTGTCGTGTGCTAGTGATGTAAAGGCATATGTACTATATAAGCCAATTAGATACTTATGTACTACCACAAATATATTATATAAATGAATATAAATTGACATATACTATCACGCAAATTTAACATGAGCTATATATATACTAATTCGTGTGCCATTTTCTGACGGAACATGCAAGTGCGCACCAGTGATTGTATATACCACTAGTGTTATTTTGCCACATACCCCATATCACACACGCATACATACAAATATATACACACTCTCACTCACTTACTTTCACATCATACACATACATACACATACACACACAAGTACACATACGTACATACACATACATATACACACACGCACACACACTCACTACGATATGTGTACGTTACCAGTTGAACGGTACGTGAAATCTTTACTATCGCTGTAACTATATCAAAGCAAATCTAAATTTTATCCCATGCACACGTAAACTAATTTAATGTACACACACACCTACCTAATACACATCTTGAAAACAATACTATTATCAGACGGAAGGCATTCGAAAGCTTCTGCACTTCACCCCGGTCGACAAATTCTTACAAATACAACTCAAGAAGGCCCAAGCGTCAAACGACAAACAACGGGTGGCTGAAAGTACGTATATACCAATATA
>NW_014031308.1:0-1104 GCF_001186125.1 Sphaeroforma arctica JP610
GTGTTTATATGATATTATAAATTATCATATATTATTATATATTCTTATTATTATTATTATTGTTATATAATAATATAATTATATACTCATGAATGCGTATTTAAATGTTTATTGGTATAGATTTATACACGTGTGTGAGCTGAATAAGCTCTATTTAAAATTCCATGCCTACGGCAGGAGCCATCTGTCGAATAATACAAATTTACACTCCACGAAGTTCTTCGTTGTTGTCTATATAACAGTACATAATTCTTTATATACCTGTGTATCTAAAATATATGTAGCCGAATAGTTTCGTAGATAATTGTGTTATTGTAGAGACCATCGATGCATAAGCTTCAGATACTTGCTTGGGATCTATCTTATTGCCTAGTTGAGACCATCATGCACCTTTGTGAGTATCGCGCGCTGATTAACGCATGCTAATTAACTTACCGCACGCTGATTCGGTCACACAGGATATCATCCGCTTCCCGCCTACCAAGGCGCTGCAAATCTGTGACAAGCATCGCCTTATCTGTCGATCACACACCTATGCTGATTAATGCACGCTAATTTTCGCGCGTTGATTCCGTCACACAGGATATCATCCGCTTCCCGCCAACCAAGACGCTGACTATCCGTGAGAAGGATCTGCTGTGGAAGTTCCGATTCTACCTCACACGAGACAAGCGCGCGCTCACGTTCTTCCTCAAGTGCGTAGATTGGTCAGATGATGGAGAGGTAGGCGTAGTACGCCGATACACGTCTGCCTGTCGCTTTGCTAACTACATTATATCTACCCAACCCAACCACTGCACTTCCCTGTTGTACCAGCTTAGGACACTTGGTCACCCGTCAAACAGCCTAACTTATCTGTATATGCACGACCCTTCGAAACCCCACTTTCTTGTCTCCTATTCCACCTACTTGTCTACCTATGTTGACTGCTGTGAAATGGTACATCAGAAAGTCTGTCTGCTTACTCGCCCAAGGGCTGTACTCCTCAGTCTACATGTCGGCTATATATTGAGTGGGCTAGTATACATATATATATATATATATATATATACACACACACACACACATATATATATATATATATATAAACACACACACACACAC
>NW_014031307.1:0-1103 GCF_001186125.1 Sphaeroforma arctica JP610
ATAAATATAAATATATATGTATATGCAAATCAGGATTTGATCAAGGTGGAGTATCAACACTATAAAAATAGAGCTATGGTCGACGTTGTGGAGGGCATGTTAGCCAAATCACTTGTAAAAAAATGAGAAGCACAGAGACGGACTATTCGCCTCCCTATTTCTTTTCAATCTTATGACAAAGCTACAAGGCTAACAATTCCCGTCTAGCCAGTTCTATAGTCGAAGGTGACGGGGGGATGGTGGCCAAGTGCTTAAATAGTATAGTCAGAAGTAGAAGTACATACAGCCTGTCTACCTACTGATCCCCGTATAAAGACGTGGATAAAATAACAACCCCAACAAACCAAAACATACTTGGAATATAGCCGAAAGTGACGGGGGAATGGTGGTCCAAATGCATTGGATGTCTAGTCAGAAGTACACACAGCCTGTCTACCTACCAACCACCATATAAAGACCTGGATATAATAACAAACCCAACAAACCCAACCTTACTTGGACTAAAGTCGAAGGTGACGTGAACGTGCTCTCCTAATCCTTTGTATAAATAGACCTACTAATCCTCAGTACATGCACGCGCCACAGTTAACACATGCACACATACCGGAGCCACAGTCGAAGGTGATGGGGGCATGTTGGCGGAGTTCTTTGTTAGTATGTTGAGAAGCATGGAGATGGCCTTCAACGCCTGCGCACGCACAGCCTCTTCAGGATCAATGGTGAGCAACCCCATTGCAGGTAGTATCCTCTGTGCTATCTCGATAGGATCATAGTATTCCTGTAGACAATGCAGAAATATATTTGTATATATATGTGTGTATGTCATGTATGTATGTATGTATGTATGTATATATGTATGTATGCATCTATGTATCTATGTATCTATATATGTATGTATATATATATATATACATATATATATATATATACATATACATACATATATATACATATACATATAACAATATATATACATATATACATATATACATATATACATATATATATATATAACAATATAACAATATAACAATATAACAATATATATATATATATATATGTGTGTGTGTGTGTGTGTGTGTGTGTGTGTGTGTGTGTGTGTG
>NW_014031306.1:0-1103 GCF_001186125.1 Sphaeroforma arctica JP610
TAATACATAAATACATAAATACTATACTCTACCCCGATACTTACACTCAACAAAACTATAAATCCTAAAGACCTGAAAGCTCAAGACCAGAAGCCGTCCCCCTTCTGTCTGTCAATCGTTCTTGTTCTTGTTTTTTCTGCCATAATATTTTTAAATCCTAGTTTTCTTTTTATTCGGTCTTTTTTCTTTTATTTATTTCTACTGTATAGCTGTATCAATGGGTGCAGTGGCGGATATGGTGGTGTCCGAACAGAAGTCGTCAGCAAATGCCAAAATCACAACAGGATTCAAAGACAATCCCGAAAGCTGGATGTTACTCGAACAACACAAAAAGGTATGATCCAGTAATGTACAAGCTGGTAGTGTGGTAGTAATGGCTGGTATCTCGGATACAATCTCAAAAATTGGGTGTTGCTGGAATCGAACAAAAAGATGATGAGTTGGTCGATATATGGCAATCATTTGGCAAAAAATCCCAAACCCAATACTGAAAATTCGGATATTCTCAAGTAGCGCAGGAAGATTTGGTTTGGTATATTTTGGTATATTTAATTATATATACTGTGATCATACAAACGTTTGCTTCTATTTTTGTAGGTCGTGTATGCCGTATCTAACGACCGAGAAGCAATCGACGCCAGGCTCAGAGAAGACACCCCTGAAAAGAACCTGGCCCTGGCCCACGGCTTCATTCGGCCGTATTTGGTATGGGATGGGATGTACATACTAATAAGTCTACTTACACATGTGTGTATTTGCAGGCCAAATGCATTGGGCATGCGTATGTATGTGTGACTGTATATAAGGACATGTGCACTGACCACCGCCAGACTCAACGAGGACACCCAGCATGTCGATATGAATAAATGCATCCAGTACGTGTATGTGCATGTATATGCATGTATGGATGTCTATCGCGTGCCTAAGATATCTGATGTGTCTTTGGCCATCTTCTCGACAATATGCAACAAATACAACGACTGGACTTGTATCACATCGGGCTCTGGTAGTTTGGCCTTGACTCACAGCACCACTCTGCCATATTAAGTATATGCATGAATAAATATTCCTACAATTCCCATATATATATATATTTATATATA
>NW_014031305.1:0-1103 GCF_001186125.1 Sphaeroforma arctica JP610
TGAAAATATACCAGAACAGCCGGGATGGTTCAAAAGACCAGTTTCCAAGGCACGAACTTACTCAGCAGAAGGATTTTCACTAGTTTATATATATATATGTTTTGTTTAATTTACACTACTAGTTTTATATGTTTAATTTTCAATACTTTAAGAGGTCATTTATTTTGAAGTTCTTCAATCACTGGTGACGCTTGAGCTTGAGGGGAGTGTAGTATAAGTCCCCTTAAACCACTATCAGTGTGGAGTTAGAATTAGTTTACAATTAATTCACACGAGGTGAATTATTTGTAGACCAAGTAGACAATCAAATATAAGAATAAATACACCGCACTGAGCCTCAGGAGGACTCAGTAGGTTTTAGTATCGTATTTTGATGTGTTTACTACACAAGTACTCTTAGTACTTCTCGGTTTACCCAGCTCATAAAGACAACGTAGTCCCTGACCAATACCTTTTGTAATTCCCGTTCTACAAAGCTTATAAAGCTAAAGTAGTCCCAGACTAATACTCTTAGTACTTCTCGGTTTACCAAGCTCATATAGCCAACATAGTCCATGGCCAATACCTTTTGTAATTCCCGTTCTACCAAGCTCATAAAGCCAAAGTAGTGCCAGACTAATACTCTTAGTAATTCTCGGTTTCCAAGCTCATAAAGCCAACGTAGTCCAGGGCCAATACCTTTTGTAATTCCAGTTCTACCAAGCTCATAAAGCCAAAGTAGTCACAGACAAATACGCTTAGTACTTCTCGGTTTAACCAAGCTCATAAAGCCAACGTAGTCCCTGGCCAATAGCTTTTGTAATTCCCATGTACCAAGCTCATATAGCCAACGTAGTCCAGGGCCAATACCCTTTGTAATTCCAGTTCTACAAAGCTCATAAGGCCAAATTAGTCCCAGACTAATACTCTTAGTACTTCTCTGTTTAACAAGCTCATAGAGCCAACGTAGTCCATGGCCAATACCTTTTGTAATTCCCGTTCTATCAAGCTTATAAAGCCAAAGTAGTGCCAGACTAATACTCCTAGTATTTATCGGTTTACCAAGCTCATAAAGACAACGTATTCCTGAGCCAATACCTTTTTTAATTCCCGTTCTACCAAGC
>NW_014031303.1:0-1103 GCF_001186125.1 Sphaeroforma arctica JP610
TATATATATATATATATATATATATATATAAATATGTGCAAATAGCCGTAGGCAGAAAAGCTGGTATCACATGCAACAAATACAGGCTGATAGTTACCTCGTACGACCAAAAATACAGGACCGAGCATAAGCTCGCACTCGTAACCGTCGCCGAAAGACCTCCGTAGAAGCCCCCAATCCCTTCACTTTTCAAGATCGTTGAGAATGCATCCACCGTGTTCCTATATGTAGCAGACGGTGATTGCATGCGAACCTTCACGGTATCTATCGCGTGACATGCTGTATCGCTGGTGACACCAGCCAGAGCGCCTGCCAGGGCTACCTCCCGGAAATGGGGTCGATGAGCTACCCTCACGTCCTGGTTCATGATATACTGCTGCACACCTACAGAACGAATGTATAGTACGTGCGTAAGTAAATCAGCTATATTCACTCTATTGAAATCATTTTGGTCCACCCGAGGTATTATGTACTCTGTAATTACCGTGGACCGCTGTAGAATAAATACATTGTGTTCATAATTTGTTCATTTCTATTTATAAACATATGCCTTTTTTATGGAAATAAAATCAATTACCGAACGGCTTCAATATTCTATTATCCACGTGAATGGATGTAGGACTATCATGGTTAATACTTGTTAATAGTGGATATGTGGATAACAAGGGCCTGCTAAGGTCTTGTATTTATCTCGTGTGTAGTTTAATGATTGCGGTATACCTTTGTTGTAGAGCATAGATATCAATCGTTAGTATAGAGCCTGTAATCGTTTCATCATGGCCGGGAACAAATCCGGACCCCCAGGCAATAACAACTCCTCAGCACGCGTGACTACAGAAAATTATGAAGCGACACAACAGCCTCGGCAGAAAAAGTCCCGTGTTGACTACGAGCTAACCACTGTTAAATTAGACGCCGCACCTTTCCGCGTCGTCGGTTTTCCCAAAGGTACGCATGCGTAAGGATCAATCATGCACATGTGTATTACCTTTTGCGTGTAGCACTGTCTCTATTACCTATATATATATATATATATATATATATATATATATATATATATATATATATCTATGTATGAGTGTATGGATATGATTATATATATG
>NW_014031302.1:0-1103 GCF_001186125.1 Sphaeroforma arctica JP610
GTATGTGTGTAGGTGTATGTGTGTGTGTATGTATATATATATATATACATACATACACATATATATATATATATATGTGTGTATGTGTGTAGGTGTATGTGTGTGTGTGGGTGTATATGTGTATATGTGCGTGGGTGTGTGGGTGTGTGATATATATATATATATAACAAATGATCCCAATCAAACACAAGCATGCATATCCAACCATATACCTACCGGAGCATCAAGTAGCTCTGCATGATCATAGTCAGGGTCCATCTCCGCCCACTCTAACTGGCCATCGCAGAGTGCATCCAACAGCTTAGAACGAGCCAGAGCACCACCTACATAGTGCAATCCGGTCCCAAACTCAAACCTACCTTCTTCCACAAAGGTGTGTGTGGTTCCACCTAGTACGTCGTGTTGCTCCTGTTTTGACAGGGTAAGTGAATTGAGATGAAAATTACACGATTGACGAGGATGAACTTCCATTGTTGATGTTATAGCATACACAGAAAAAATTATGCAAAGATTTAGCATAATCGGCAGCAGGTATTGCAGGTCAGAGATAAAAGAATAGGAAAAAAGAATAAGATTGTGAAGAAGTTTCCAGCTTATATCCCATATATGCTGATTTCAAACAAGAGTATTTTAAATGACTTAGAAAGAAAATGATACAAGGCACCAGTGCAAAGAACTGTGTATATAGACAAGCTGTATACATTGTTTTGTCATATCTATAAAACCATGCATGTCCGCATACACAAGCCGATAGTATTCTGTTCAAGTCCCTTTAAATGACCTGCATGATAAAACACTGGATTTCACCCCAACGTCTGAAAAATATACAGTGGATAGGTGTGAAAACAATTGGCATATATCAACTCTAATTTTATTGTCGTTTATTAAGATCTTAAATCAACACACAAAACAGAAGCACATGCCGGTGAGCACGTGACAACAAGGCAGCCGTAGTCCAGCCACCCAGTCTGCATTCGATCACTACTGCATCCACCGGATCCTCTTATATATATCCAAAACTATAGCTCTTATGCCCGTGTATCAATATGTGTATAGACATAAAATCTGCATATATACGTATATACATATACATACATATATAT
>NW_014031301.1:0-1103 GCF_001186125.1 Sphaeroforma arctica JP610
GGTGGGGGGTTGATGTGTATGTATGGGTGTACAGTGATTTATGTGGTTGACACCTTGTCGGATGTTTTTATATACAAATTTTTCAGTGATCAGCTCTAGGACTTGGTTAGTCCACAGCCACAAGTCTTCGCACCATACACCACCATGGTGTGGTTCACAAATTTGGACTTTCTTCGCGCTTTTTAATTTCTCTTTGCGGAAGATTCTGCTCGTAGTGCAAAGTACCTCTTCTACACGTGTTCTTCTGGATATGTTTGTAGTGTATCTCTTGGTCTTTCTATTCGATTCCGATTTTCTATTTTATGGGTCTCTATATTTACTCTTGTATTCAGTTCTGATATTCCTGTAATGTATGTCTCTATTATAACCATTGCCTTTCTATTTAGTTATGATGTTTCTATGGTATATGTTACTATTGAATCGCTTTGACTTTCTATATAGTTCCGATATTTCTATAGAGTTCATTCTATCGTGACTATTGGCCGTTCTATTCAAGTTCGATGCTTCAATAGTATCTGTTGCTATAGCAAATCGTTGTCTTTGTATTCCGCTTTGCTATATAATTATATTCAACCCTTGTTCATTAGGACCGCGAGCATTACTCACTCCCTCCCTCGACGCCGTTTCATTTTGTTCGGTCTCTTATTATTTATATGGCGCATTCTTCACTGGCACACGTTTTGTCCACCCATCAGGTGGCGTCTATCCAGAAGAAGGCTGTGCTGTCGGTTAGAAGCTCAGCTATAGCCTCTTTGCTAGAAGCCCAAGACTTGAGCGGCACACAAGGTAGGTAGACTGAACACAGAACCCGCATATTGCGTAGCGAATACATATTCATGTCCGCATATACAACAACTATAAAGGCGCAGGATGTGCATATATATAGGCAGATTTAAACTTTTGCACACACACATATATACCCACACACACACACACACACCTATATATATATATATATATATATATATATATATATATATATATATATATATATATATATATATATATATATATATATATATATATATATATATATATATATATATATATATATATATATATATATATATATATATATATATATATATATATATATATATATA
>NW_014031300.1:0-1103 GCF_001186125.1 Sphaeroforma arctica JP610
TATATATATAGTATATATGTAGTATATATATATATATATATATATATATATATATATATTATTTGAATATATAGATATTGTATTTTATATATATATATATTTGGGTTTAGAAGTATATAAACTTATACTCATATATATATCTATACATATATACAAATAGACATCTGTTGCTTGAAAATATATATCATTCGGCTTTCATGAAACTTCGAATGTCGCCAGCTAGAGTGCCAGAAAATGATTCACTCTAATTGTTCTACTACAGCATCGAATCAATATGTATATAATGTGCACCATTTGTATATATTCTCCAAAAAAATATGGGTGGACTCATAACAACGAAATATTAGGCTTCCGATCGATCTTAAGTAGCTAACACGTAGAAACATCGAATCAACCTTTAAATAAAAAGCATCTAGTAAATTTGTTCTCGGACAACTACTTCTGCGCGACTACATTACATTAATTTTATATCGAGTCTTCGTATACAATACGTGCCGCTAAACGGTATTAAAAACCTGAACTGTCGACATCAAAAGAATGCAGCCAAAGGCGAGAGGAGCTCTTCCCATCGCCAGGTACTCTCAGGAAAACCACATTGAGTGGAATAGATTACTATATAGTAAGTGTTCTGCGAAATGGAGTGCGAGATGTTTGTCCTGGAAAGGGTTCGTTTTGTATTGGGGGGTGGCCCGAGGAGTATTGTGGCTACAGTGCAGGTTAACTTGTACTGTGGCGCACTTTATGTAGTAACTCGTTTTAATGCCGAGACATGTCGGTCAGGTATGGAGATGGAGGCAGGCGTGCGAATACCGAGCACATGAACTAAATTGGAATGGTTTTGAAATGGGTACACAGATGACCTAGACTGTATTGGTTTGATAAGGACTGGACTGGACTGGACAGGACAGAGAATTGAAAAGGATAACATGAGAACTACAGTGAATTGGAAGAGAAGAGGAGGAGTGAAGTTCGAAACTTGATTGTTTTACTGGTCTCTGTCTGAGGTTGGTAAGGGGGGGGGGGGTTCTTATCAGGTCACCTTCACCAACTGAGGTCGGTGACCGCAGCTGCTGAATGTGTCACTTGTCACATGTCATGATATA
>NW_014031299.1:0-1103 GCF_001186125.1 Sphaeroforma arctica JP610
GATGGTAGTTCGCGAATATTTGAATGGTTATAGACGTGGACATAGTAGAATAGCTATACTGAGATGTGTACATATAATAAAAGATTTTTACAATAGAGGTTGAATTCTTTAAATTTTTGCTTCTGTGATTGAATATGATGCCCAATTTAAAGCTTTCCGTGTTATGGGATATATAATTTCAGTGTTTTAGTGTTTGCTGACTGCTTACACTTACTCAACTTGTGTGATACACGTTGCTGTATGTAAAGTACGTCTTTAGGCGAACAAAAACGTATGTAGTAGAACTATAAATGCATCGTTTGTGTCAGCCCACATCACATCTCTATGGTCAATGTATTCATACCTGTCTTCATAAACTGTGTGTGTGTATACACACACGGGTGAGTGTTTATTGTTTCTATTTCCTGGGTTGTTTTCAGGTCGAAATCATGACCAACAGGGACAAGAAGAAGAAAAACAAGAAGAAAAAGAGCAGGAAAGACAAGGAAGGAGACTCGAAAATCGATACCACCACGAAGGCCTGTACGACGCCCAAAGAGGAAATAGTCGTACAACCTGAAACAACGGCAGGAGGTGACACCAAATCGGAGACATCTTCAATAGCCACTAAGATGAGCAAAGATGGGGACAATACTTCTCAGTCAACGACGGAAGTCACTCGGAAGAGTAAAGAAAGTACCACCAACGCCGAGATACAAACAGAAACCGATACCACTGAGAGGACCACTGAGATATCGAAGAAAGAGCATGCCATCCCGTCGAAGGTGACATCTAAAGCCAACAAAAAGAAAGCTCAACATGCACCCACAAAACAACACGTCAGCAAGCACATGCACCAGCAAAGCAAAGCATGCGTGGATCATCCGGTCAGTACGGAAACAGCCACGCAATCATCGACAAAGAAGACCAAGGCTAAGCACATCAAGCGCACTGATCATACGCCAGTTGTCGCAGTTGATACGAAGACAGCGGCGGCGCAAAGTGCACTCAGGCATTTGACAGATATGACTCTCTTGAAAGGATCTGAGGCACTTGAATACGATACCAAGGACATCGCAAGGGTTGAAGGTATTACATATCTATTGTATGTTAACGTACGCGTG
>NW_014031298.1:0-1103 GCF_001186125.1 Sphaeroforma arctica JP610
TGTGTGTGTGTGTGTGTGTGTGTGTGTGTGTGTGTGTGTGTGTGTGTGTGTGTGTGTGTGTGTGTGTGTGTGTGTGTGTGTGTGTGTGTGTGTGTGTGTGTGTGTGTGTGTGTGTGTGTGTGTGTGTGTGTGTGTGTGTGTGTGAGTGACACTCGCATATATACTCCCACACACGCACTTCCATGAAAGTACACACACATATATATATAACCACACATACACTTCCATGAAAGTACACACACATATATATACTTGGACAAACTCAACATCTCCATACATAGTCACCCGAACGAACACGGACATATGTACACACAAACACAGACACGTATACTTATGCATCTTCTATTTGTACTTGAAAGCCCCCTTATGCCGCTTGCTTATGCTCGGGCAAAGTACCGAGTGCACTCTGCAGCAGACTGTTTTCTGAATCAATAATGTCTATCGCTGTGTTCGCGTGTGGGCATAAGGACACCTATACACATACGCACACACAGACTTTATTGCATGTATATATATATATATATATCTATACGTACAAATACACATACATACACACGTACACACACACACATGCACACACATACTTGTGCATCCTCTTGCTTGCGCTTGAGGTCCTCCTTAATAGCTTCCTGTCGCTCTAGCAATGTCCCCAGCACCCCCTTTAACGCCTCATTCTCTGCCTGCAGTGCGTCTATCTGAGCCTTTATCTGTGTTTCGTTGGCTTTGAGTTCGTCTACAGCCGCCTGATTGTCTGTGCATTCGTCGTCCTCCAGCTCAAGCTGCTTCTGCATGATGGCTAGCTTGTCTTGTGCTCTCTGTGGGTGTGCGAAGGACGATTGAACACATGTGTCGGTGTAGCCCAACACATGCGATGGGAGACCTTTCCTTATATATATATATATATGCCTTAAGGCCTAGCTGCTTCTACAGGATCAAATATTAGACGAGTGTGTGTCCTGGATGTCCAGTGTGCGACGGATAAGTGAACATACTTACATAACATAGGATCACTACCCTCAAAGTCATGCCATTCCTACAGGATGTGTCTCTTTGCTTATGCTATCTGTGAGTCAGTCTCTAACGAGTTGTTGAACAATATATAT
>NW_014031296.1:0-1102 GCF_001186125.1 Sphaeroforma arctica JP610
TGTGTGTGTGTGTATGTGTGTGTGTGTATGTGTGTGTGTGTGTGTGTGTGTGTGTGTGTGTGTACAGGTATGTGTGTGTATGTGTCTATGTTTTTGACACTTTTATATATTTTGTGTCATGCCTATAGCTTTAATATTTATGTTATGTTCATAGCCTTGTTGTTACACTTATTCCAATATTTTTATAATATATTACAACTCTCCTTAAACCAGAGCAGTATAAAAATATGTATAAATACATAGCCTCCTAAATTGAACAATAAATAGCTTCAAAAAATAAGGAGACCATATGAACTTTTCTCGACTCGTACGGCTTTATATACTCTATTGTACAATCCAATCAAAATACAGGCCAAAAATTGTATGTAGCGCGCTGTGCACTTCACCCTTTTTTAATCAACCCAGCGACCAGCGTCCAACAACGCCCCAGTGAGTGATATTTATCATTGTGCAGTTTGTAATTATTTGAGCCAACTCCTAACATTTGAGCGATTGTATATAAATCTAAATACACACAGATCTGAGATCAGCAGGAATATGTGAATAGATCAGAATCATTCTATATATACTAGAGGTATTCTTGCTTGTAGCCCGGTCCGTACTGATGCCTTCTCTGCTCTTCCTCCCCTTTGCCAGCAATGCCGAAGTTGGCTTCTGGAAGAATGTATCTGAAAAGAAACTGCAATCCATTAAACTCAGCGAAGATCCACTCCCACTCCAGGGCCACTATACGACCACTGCATCTAGTTCAACCTTGTCGATAGGGTCTTCAGAAGTTATCACAAGCACACATACTGCGGTGAATACAAAAACAACTCAATCATTGAAGGATACAGGAGAACGTAATGTTAATAATCCTTTGAAGTTGACCGCCCAAGAGGAGGCAGTTATACTGCCGCCTCGATTCACTCTTGGAGACCGAGGGTTAGTTAGCACGCAGCCAACAGAGAGTGCAGGTAACGTATATGTTACATTTGAACTATGCTTCTGTTCAATTCATACTTACAATTGCGGTTCATAGGGTCACAGTCTTAGCAGTTCCTCTACACGGATATTCTTTGAACAAGGCACAATCTGCACGTATATTGTCAATAGTATTGTC
>NW_014031295.1:0-1101 GCF_001186125.1 Sphaeroforma arctica JP610
GTGTGTGTGTGTGTGTGTGTGTGTGTGTGTGTGTGTGTGTGTATGTGTGTGTGTTTATGTGTGAGTGTGTGTGTGTTTATGTGTGTGTGAAGTGTATGTGAGAGTGTGTGTTTGTATAAATGTTTGTATATGTCTGCGTACGTACAAGTGTGAGTACATTCATGAATGTGTCTGTGGGGAATGTATCTGTGGGGCTGCGCGTGTGTGCTTACAGATGTGTATGTACGTTTGATGTGTACCTCCAGAGTGTGTGTTTGTACATGAGCGATTGTTTGCACATGCGTATATGAGTGGCAGAGTACTTGAGCGTGTGTGCTGTATGAAAATACTTGAGCGTGTGTGTGCTGTATGAAATTACTTGAGCGTGTGTGTGCTGTATATCTGTATGGGTACTATGGGTGGTAGTGTTTACGCGTGCGTGTGAGTGTGCGAGAGCGTATGCATACACAGCTCCTGTATCAATTTGGCCCATTGTGAATCCTTCAAGGTTTCAATCACATCCCATGCATATCGCCAAATGCGCACTGCTGACAGGGGAAAAAAACCCCTAAACCCCTAGAGAACGCCCATACCTTCCTCCACAGTCAGTCCTAGTACCAACGAAAGAATACCAGCAACAATCAGAATGATGAGGGTCGGGTCCTCCATCGCCTGTAAACATAGCTGCCAGAACCTACATCGGCCGTCGAATCAGTACAAACAGACACACATACGACACTTTGAGTCCAGATACGTGTACGCGTGCATGCTGATCGCATACATATGCAAGTGTGAAGCTGGATGAATGTATCAAAGGTTTGGCAGTGAGTCAGCACATGAACAATTTGGTACTGTTCAGTTATTGGTTTCCGCGATCGATATGGATGTATATGTTGAGCTTATAGATCTGTATCCTGCGTGTGACGAGCGTACAAACGCTCCAATATATTTATAGCTTGTAAATGAATTAAAAACATATACTAACAGGTGTAAATATTGGCTTCGACAGTTCGTAGACGTATCCACGCGCACTACCCCATATGTCGTGTAGTTAGCGGTTGAGGAATGTAAATAGAATATATGCGTATATATCGTTGTGTGTGTGTGTGTGTGTGTGTGTGT
>NW_014031294.1:0-1101 GCF_001186125.1 Sphaeroforma arctica JP610
CATTATGTTTATGTTATATATTATACATATATATATATATATATATATATATGTACACAAATTTGTATATAATTATATATCTATATGTACGTATATATGTATTTATAAATAAACGTATGTAAGTATGTATATATATGTATGTATATGCATATATGCATATATATATATATATACATATACATATAAAAATAGATATATTGTGAGTACTTTCTAAGTGCAAAACTAACAAATCCAAACTGGAATGTATGTATCCATTACTCAGTATTAGAGTAGTGTATTAGCTCCTAGAAACTATGAAGACTGATCACTTCATGGCATCTAGTTATATACGCCAGCCCTCGCCCATATGGCACCTATTTCAGGTTAGTTCCTTATGAACACTAACTGCTAGCTGTACTGATGGCGACCGTTGCCTTCTGGTTACTGTCGCCATCACCTATATATTTTACTTTACTTTACAGTTTTAAGTCTAAACTTTAAGTTGCTTACATGCTCATATCCAATCACAGAGACTTAGCTTTATGTGCGCATACTACTGGCTTACATTAAGTAAGTCTTTAGTTTACAACATTCCACCACATTCCAAAACCACCATCATACACACGTCCACTCGCGGAATTAGCATCACAAGTCAAACAAATTTAGCGTCAAACGTCACGTATGACTCACGGTCATGCGTCACGTGGACTCAGTGTAACACATGTCACACACCAATTACAATATATATATTTATATATTTACAAATAAATATAAATAAATATAAGTTGATAGATATCTATATATAATATATCTGTATAAAAATGTATATGCATATGGATAAGATTACTTTATATCTATATATGTGAATATTTGCAAGTGTGTGCGTGTGCGTGTAAAAATCCTGTTTGTTTACGTTTGTATATAAGTATTTACATATATTATATATATATATATATGTTTGTATGTATGTATATATAATATATTGTATAAATATATATATAGTATCTATGTATATATATGTACATATAGTATCTATGTATCAATTGATGTATATATATGTACATATTTATAGATACACGTATGTATATGTATATATATATGAATATATGTGTATGTTGGTGT
>NW_014031293.1:0-1101 GCF_001186125.1 Sphaeroforma arctica JP610
TATATATATATATATATATATATATATATATATATATATATATATATTATAAGTATATATATATATATATATATATATGTATAAGCACGAGTGCGTGATTGAAAGCAATATCACATGGCTCAACGGCATCTACTACGGCCCAAGGCACCCCAAAATGCATACTATTGCTGCTAAACTGAGCGATAGGCACAGTTATTTATATAAAAATCACATTACGAAGGCAAAATATCTCACTACCCTGTCGCACACAATGCGTCTATATTTATAAACTGTTGATGACAAACTACTGTGCATGCAAACACGAGACTATGCTGTAATGTGTTAGAAATGGGTAGATCAGCCTAATCATTACGGAGCCTATATTTTGGAATAAGTCTTATGCATCTACACCTGATAATGATATTTATATATATATAAACTTATATGCTATAATTTTATATTCCTCATGGTGTACAGTGATTCAAGTACTCGGATTAGTCGAGGACGCGTTGCTATACAAATGTAAATGTTCTCTGACGACTTCTCAATGATCAGAAGCAACCCCTTTGAAAGGGTCAGATATGTATTGGCGAGCATAGGTCCGCCTCCGGCAATTCATACAAGAATAGCTCTATAACCAACTAAGCACGCTACATATCACGACACCCTCGGCTAATAGACAGTTAATACCTATGCTTTGACTTGGATAAGACGATCCTGGTACACATGTCTTGTGCCTGTTATACTGGACAATTTTCTCGAGTTGCAGTAATGTAATGAGCATAGGTCCGCCTCCGGCAATTCATACAAGAATAGCTCTATAACCAACTAAGCACGCTACATATCACAACACCCTCGGCTAATAGACAGTTAATACCTATGCTTTGACTTGGATAAGACGATACTGGTACACATGTCTTGTGCCTGCTATACTGGACAATTTTCTCGAGTTGCAGTAATGTAATGTCCATATCTGAACAGCTACTACAATGCATTGTGATCTGCACAGGTAGCTCACCAACATTTCTGCATGTATTCGCGTACCCAGAAGTTGACTTAGTGGAGATGTATCCAAGCCATGTATACGTATATATACATATATAAACGTACGTACGTATATAT
>NW_014031292.1:0-1101 GCF_001186125.1 Sphaeroforma arctica JP610
TTTATTGAGCCATAGATCTTTACTCCGTAATGGGAAAAACAACGTGATGGTAGCTTTATGTATATGAACATAATTTAATAGCTGGGCAATTAACTGCCATGGTGGATTAGCCCACGCATTATGTTGGGAGAGGTCTATTTGAAAGGCGTCTCCCATAGGATGATTTAAAGTCCTGTAATTCGATAGTTGTGCATTATGATGTGCAGCAAACATATCTATGGTATGTGGCCCATATATCTTTTGAGCCAGTTCAAACCACCTGGGATTACACTTCCAGTCAGTGGCTAGTAACTCGCGTACGGATTTATTAAAGTCTGGTACGAAGCGTGATAACATATCCGGTAAATGGTTATGTATACCTGGCAGATGTTTTATATCAAAATGAAACTTTGATATTGTATCATGCCAGCGACTCAGTAATTGCGAGTCGGGTTTCATCTCTTTCATGTATTGAAGAGATTTCTGATCACACATCAGCGTAAATGCTGTTCCGTATAAGTAATCTCGGAAGTGTGTTAGAGCTGCCACTTTGGCTAATAGCTCTTGTTTAACAGTTGGATAATTCAACTGTGAAGCATTCATTGCTCGACTAAAAAAATGTATATATCTAGGTTTGTTATCTATAACCTGATATAATACTCCTCCTAAGGCTAAGTCTGATGCGTCCGTTGCTATTTCAAACGACACGCCATTGACTGGCCCTTGTACAACTGGGGCTTGTTGGACTGCGTGTTTGAGCGCTTTAAAAGCGTCACAAGTCTCCTAGTTTGCCTTTATGACATCTTAAGTGTCCAAAAGGTTTAAGGTAGTCAGCTAAGTGTGGTACTCCATCTGAAAAGAAGTTTACAAACCCACACATGCTGTTAACATCTCTTCCTGTAGTTGGTGTTCGCCAATCTAACAGGTGTTCTACCTTACCGGGGTCGATCTTAATACCTTCCCCAGATATATGGTAGCCTAAGAGCTGTATTTCGCTCATAGCGAAGTGGCATTTCTTCTCGTTAATCTTGAAGTTTTTTTTTCATTGAGTCTCTTAAGGACTCGTCTGACTAATGCGGCGTGTTCGCCTGTAGTCTTAGAAAAAATGACTATGTCATCTAT
>NW_014031291.1:0-1101 GCF_001186125.1 Sphaeroforma arctica JP610
TTTTAGTATGCTTTGATATCAGACGCGTACAAGTGGGATATAGTATGCCTTAGTGTGAAACTAAGGACGAGAGAAACATATTGTAGTATTCCTTGATATTAGTGTGTAACTGCGGACAAGTGAAACATAGTTAAAAATTGTACGTGTATGTCTATTTAATTCGAGGTAGTAGACCCATCTTGACGCCTTCCCGGAAGTCCATGATAAACATAGCCTGATCAGAGCTTGAAGATGTCGACAACGTGGTAAGTACGCGATATGGTCCTATGTATGTATGCATCTATGCATCTGTATATCTAAGAATCTATTTGTGTATGTATGTATGTATGTATCTATATACATATGTATCTATGCCTGCCTGTTTGCCTGCTATATATTATATGTATGTATATTATAATAATTAATAATATAAATATATTTTTATGCGTTATGCAATTGCATCAGTTGAATTGTTGCATCAAATATCGATGCATTGTACATGTATGGTGTGTGTGTGTCATACATGTACAAGACAAATATAATTATATTTTATATTTGTCGTGTATGTATGGTGTATGTGTGTGTATAAGTGGTGTGTGTGTGTGTAATGCATGTACAACAAATATAATTATATTATATATTTGTCTGTTTATTTATGATGTGTGTGTGTATATGTATGGTGTGTGTGTGTGTGTATATATGGTGTGTGTGTGTGTTTGTGTATATGTATGGTGTATGTGTGTTTGTGTATATGTATGGTATATATGTATATATATATGTGTGTGTGGATGATTTTAGTATGCATAAGTGTATGTGTGTGTGAATGGTTTAGGATGAATGAATGCGCGTGTGTTTATGGTTTATGATGCATGAATGTGCATGTGTGTGTATGGTTAGGATGTATGAATGTGCGTGTATGATATATATATCTATATATATATATATATATGTATATATATATTCATATATGCATGCATGTATGTACGTGTGTATGTTTGTATATTTATATATAATATGGATTTATGTATATGTATATATGTATATATATATATATATATATATATATATATATATATATATATATATATATATATATATATATATGTGTGTGTGTGTGTTGTT
>NW_014031290.1:0-1101 GCF_001186125.1 Sphaeroforma arctica JP610
ATATATATATACCTGTTTGAACTTTTTACTACAATCGCATGCAATAGTTTGTTATTTAACTACTTGTCTCTGTGCAAGTACGTTTGTATTAGGTGTATCTTAGATGTTTGCATGTGGGTTAGTATAGAAACAGCAAAGAACTGTTTTTAATGCATGTTGATTGTACTCGTTAATCATTGAGCATGACCGTCTCTGAGTGACTGACTAGCTCTAGAGAGCGAAGTGTACAAAAAAATGCTTTATAGAAAAAAGGTGCATACATAGTTATTGCACACATATGTATTTACTTACAATACAGGGGGACAGATACATTTCTCTTTATTTATGTAGCCTCTTGTATTTATTTATATATTTGTGATGTGGAAGTATCTGATAATATTATTTGTTTTATATATAAAAAACAGAAAAAAAACACATAAATATAAAATATGTAAATACATTGCAGATTCTGACTTCAGCAGTGATTTGGTTACTGACAGAAAATAAAAACATTCCGAAAATACTATTTATTATCGTTATGATCCTATTGGTGGTTATTCGTTTCGGCTGTATATTTCTACTGTATATTTTCATTTTTCAATATATTTGAAGTATCACAGGGTCTATAAAGGGCCTTATCGCAATAAGAGAAAATATGATAACAGTTGGTGTATATTTCGGAATTGTGCGAAATCTGTTTTATGCCCGGAGACCGAAGTCGGCTTCATTCTTATACAACAGCTCATAAAAAGTAAGTATAACTGCATGCAATCCTACAATGTTTGAAGTAGTATACTACAGGCATTGTACACAACTATACTATATTGATAACATAACCGTGGTGTTCAATAGCATATTCCAACTTATACTTCGGTCGGCAATTTGACTATCGAAACATGGGACAAATATTAGCAACCTTCCGAAAGGGGGACAAACGCAAAGCTGTACAGCTCTTCCTGGACTTCGAACGTACGTGCAATTGAATTTATGCACGTACTGACGCTATAACAATAGTAAAACATTTCACCGATATATATATAAATATATATATATATGTTACAAATAATTGAATTTACATATATATTATAAATAGATGTATACATATACATACATACATATATA
>NW_014031289.1:0-1100 GCF_001186125.1 Sphaeroforma arctica JP610
GCATGTATATATACAGTACTGGTCGTATATGAGTGGTCATACGCATGCATACAAGCAGATGCATATGTAGAAATACAGTACTGGTCATGTATGTGTAGATATACACATGCATATAAGCAAGCATCGACTGCCTTCTCCGCGACTTCTCTACTCTCAGCAAATCGTCTCCTGCAGCCCCGACGCGTTCGATACGTACACATTCAATAGAGCATACCAATGGCACACCTACCTATATATACATATAGAAAATACACAAAGCTATACACTTATATTCATACACAAAGCTGATTTGCATACAAACACATGTGTCTATCCGCTACCAGTAGCAATCGATCACTTCGCCATCTCTGGTGGCCGTCGTTTTAATACTCACACACACCCGATGCAGAAACGTCAGATACGTCCGATGCGGACAAATCGCAGATACACATAGTTATTAATGATACACACACACCCATATATATATATATATATATACAATATTTATATATATATATAAATATATATAAATAAATAAATAAATATATATATATATATAAATATATATATATATATACACACTTAGTTATGTGATGCACAAGCCACTTTAAATTATACAAATAGTCATTTGTTTGCACAATAGCGCCTATTTTTACACTAACCCACCTCTTCCTCCTCTTCCTCGACCACTTCTTCTTCGCGTGATTCGTCATCGTCGCTTAATTCCTCACCACTGTCCGCTGCCGAGCGTGCAGGTTTCTTCGCGTCGGTTATTTCGTCATCACTTTCTTGTACCGAACTTTTGGTCTTCTTTGTGGGGTTGATGATCTTGATACGTTTGGCGGTGGGTTTGCTACGCACTCGCGCCGAGGATCGGGAACCTGTCAAATGTCATTTGACATGACACGACAAGACACGAACAGTCAGACGGTTGTAGGGGTATGCGAGAGAAGCGGGATATTGCATGGGGAGGGACTAACTACTATAACACTACAAATATATATCATTCTCAACGATATCTATGGCATTTCAAGAATATGACAGAACAAAGACATTGCATGAGGAGAGACTAACTACCCAAACACAACAGATGCATATAATTCTCCAAGATATCTATGGCA
>NW_014031288.1:0-1100 GCF_001186125.1 Sphaeroforma arctica JP610
GAAAGATAATAAAGCAATACGATAACAGCGTGTCCATTCCCCTGAAGATTCTATCAATATATAAAACGTCAACGATTTACACGAATTTGTCAACAGTGCAAATGAAGTGGAGACAATCCATAGGCCACAGATCAGTATCGTGACCCATATGTAATGAACACACAGAGAGACACTATAGAACAGCATATAATATATTCATACATATACATCTACACATACACATACAGGTACACATACAGGTGCACTTATGCACAAATGCACACACATATATATATATATATGTGTGTGTGTGTGTAAGCGGATCATACTATAAATCGAGAGGCATTGACGACTTAGTTTATCACGGGACAGATAGTTGCACACTCCTGGCGTATGCTGCGACAAATGAATGTCACTTATCCTATCATAGCAAATATATATGCTTCAGATATATCACTGACCACTATATACATTGCAACTGTTATATACATGCATAAAAATATACATACGCATACAAAATCACATACACATACGCATACATACGCATACACACACATATATATATATATACATGTATATATTATGCTTATGCATATGGTCAGGATATATATGGATACAGTGATCACACTGACCCCTTCAGTTCCATCTACAGCTTGGCTGGTCCTTACAACGCCAGACATCGCACACCCCAAACTATTACGCTACTACAGTGTATCCACCCTTTGTGTATATAAAGGATATCTAAGTCAACACAATTGAACACAAAATGAAACAAAAACAAGAACAGAAATACTGGACAAACCTGGCATACGGCGCAACTGTGTAGTGGAATGTGCTGACGTAGTCCTCGGGATGGCTGTAGTAGTGCAGCTTGTCGAATCGGCCACTAAAATAACAGATATGGGAGAGAAAAAAATACAGGGACGGTCGGCTTAAAATTACAGGTGAGGGAATAAGACAGGTACCATATATATATATATATATTGTATATATATATGTGTGTGTGTGTGTGTGCGTGTTTGTGTGTATGTGATGTATATATATATATATATATATATATATAGTATATAGTACTAGTATATATATATATAATAAGTAATAATAATAATAATAATATAATA
>NW_014031287.1:0-1100 GCF_001186125.1 Sphaeroforma arctica JP610
GAGTTATAGAGAGTTCCTGCACGATTAACATTAATGGTACACTTGCATCGCCCAGGTATCCCAAAAGTGGTGCCGAACCAGCCAATGCACCGTCGACCAAGCCAGGATACTTCAGCCGCATCCAGTATGTTAGCATACCTCCGTAGGATCCCCCGAAGGAGATAACAGCTGACTTTTGCGATTTCTGTGTTTAGATGAATTGAAGGCCATATCGACTATGTAAGCTAGAGAGTGGATGACGCAGACAATAGTCCGTGATAACGCGAGCATCTTATGGACGCCCTTATTTGAACACCAGCCGGATTCTAGCGTACAAGGTTATTGCATTCTCAGCGGTAACTCGCAGTGCATAACATTACTACTGCTTTGCGAATATACATCATTTCTGACTGGAGATCCGAGCTATGGTATCTTAATAATCTTAATACATGCGAATTTGAGTATGAATACATGTGCGCGGTATTTGCGGACTCTGAACCGCGAACCATCACAGGCAGTTAAAACTGGAGTTGTAATTTATTGAAGCCGGATGATTTCAACCGTACGTACTATTGTGGTATTTCATTTGCGCTGACTGCGTTGTCCATATGCATATAAAACCACAGGTGGATGCGATGCACGGATAGTTTACATATATTGCACATGCCTTTTCCTCTTTCAGATGATAGATGAGCTCTGCGAAATCAGATAGGGCCTGATCCGTGGTGCAGTACTGGTAATGCTTCGTGGCCTCCTTTTCACTGAACGGCCAAGACTTGCCAAAAAATCTATCAATGTAAAAGCAACGTACGGTTATCAACGAGAGCTCAATTGAGAGAAAATCTTACGCCTTTGGTACAGAATTAAAGTGTATATCTGCTGTACTGAGCCGGTAGAGTATGTAGATTCATAACTATATAACTTGCAACCCTGTGACTAAGACTACGTGACACAAATTCGCAGGAAGACAGCTCGCAGCTCAAATATTGAACCCAATGACATTACACCTATGCTCGGCAGTGCTAATTTGCGGTACTGAGCCGTTAGAGTATGTAGATGCATAACTATATAACTTGCAACCCTGTGACTACGACTATGTGACACAAATTAGCAAGAAGACT
>NW_014031286.1:0-1100 GCF_001186125.1 Sphaeroforma arctica JP610
TAATAATATATATATATGTGTGTGTGTGTGTGTGTGTGTGTGTGTGTGTGTGTGTGTGTGTGTGTGTGTGTGTGTGTGTGTGTGTGTGTGCGCATGCGTGCCATACATGCGAATATTTTACATTATTCGTACACCAATAGCGTTCTTACCCTCCAGTGCAGTACAGACCGATGTGCACCAAAGTGAAGAGACCAATGAAACAGTAGTGGTACACCGTCGCCGATGCCCAGTCAATATCACTCTCAGGCCAGTCTGTGGTGCAAAAAGTGGACTGGAGTTTAGGGATTATAATCGAAATACATTTACATTGTACTAAAAAATGTATTAGCTAAGGATTGGAATAAGGTGCATGAGGTAAATAAAGACGCTAATCGATTGTCCAGACGTAAAAGTGCGGAAGACTGATGTGCCAATAGCACTCAGTTACGGTCAAGCGATGCCTGCGCTTTTGTCTCTCAGTTCCCGTCTGCGGTCAAGCGGACGGGGCGATGGGGATCAATAGAGAGAGCTCATAAATATATTGCGACACGCAAACAAATGCGGGAGACTGCGCTGGAGAGAGCGGAATGATAGACGGCCGTCAGGCAACCAACTACCCACAGAACCACGAACAGGTAAATAGGTGTATGTTAAAGCTATGATGTCCCAAGAATGGTATACTGGCAAACACCCTCAAGATGACGCCGTACAGGAGTTGGGACGCGTCTACATATATATCGATATATATATATATATATATATATATAACTCAGAACATGCACAGCCTGAAATTCGTACACATTTACAACCCCAAAACGCACACAGCTCCGTTTTTCCAATATTGAAATACTAAGAAGGTTCACAGCCTAACTATATGACGCATATAAACGGATACCCTGTCCAGAGCAATGGCTTGCTATAAAGTGGAAAGTCAAACGGTTTAGACTCTGGTGATATCATAACATACCCAAACCATCAAATGCGGAGGGCGTTGAGATATCAGGCATTGCTGGGAGTGTGAAGTTATTTTCGCTAGCCAACTGCGACACCGTTGTGGATATTGTCTCCTTTATATCCGCTACGGTTAAATAAGAATTGATAAGAAAGTAGGGCATATATAT
>NW_014031285.1:0-1099 GCF_001186125.1 Sphaeroforma arctica JP610
TATATATATATATATATATATATTGCGAGTTAGGAAATTTACGCTAGTTAGAGAAACAATTATTTTAATGGTAGATGTATTATAAGTTGGTGTCCAGATATATATAATGATAATGTGTCATGGTCACTCCTAGGACTTGGTCCGAAAGGAGGAACCACTAGCTCTGTGCGCGACTTATATAATGGCAGCGGAGGCTGCCGACTACTGCGCATTAAACGTGTGTTATCTCTACCACATCCGGTTCTGTTCATGTGCCTTCCTCTGGGCAGTTCGGTACTTCGTGAAGTTCGGTACACCTTCGGGTCTCCACTCTCCAGAGGACCCGACAATATAGCCTTCGTCTGAAATTTCATCAGGTTTTAGAATTTAGAGTTTGGGCCTTTGAGTTTGGGGTTACATATAATTTTAATTTTTGCTCTTGCTGATAAAAAATGCCACAGATTCTCCTTGCCTGGCTCCTTAGGTCCTTAGCTCCTGTGTAATCAGTTGGCTCTCTGGTATCAAGTTTATCAAGGATTACAAATTGTAATTTTAAACATTGTTGTATGGTACTAGTCGTATTTTTCAAACATACTACGCTTCCGGATTATAGTTCTGAAAGCACACATACACTTGTAAGAGAGTGGCGATATTAGTCTACATACCTGGTATAGTTTTACATATAGGTTGGAATTGATCACTACAGGTGGTCCAGCAATACGGTGCCCTCCACCATGGATGTTGAACAGTTCGACTCGGAAGGTATTCGACGTACTGCAGCAGACTTTCCGAGATTGTGAGATTGAAAGTATTTTTGTCGAGTGCATCTGTTGGTGTTGTGAGAAGAACGTCAGGTTCCCTGACACTTATTTTGTATTACTTCTAGAGTTAGGAATGGTCTCCTCACTTATATCGAAGGTAAATTCCGGAACAGTATAAATTCACTGGTCGCCAATATAGTTGATGTTGCATGCCTAATTCTTATTCTGTTGAATAAAGCTCGTTTCGCGCTGTAAACCAAATATACTTTCTGAATTGGAATGTTGTGCAGTTCGAAATGTAATGTGGGTAGCAATATACACACATACGTACATACACGCCCACACACACATAATATATA
>NW_014031283.1:0-1099 GCF_001186125.1 Sphaeroforma arctica JP610
TATAAATATATATACATATTTATATACATATATACATACATACGTACATACATACATACATACATACATGCATACATACATACATATACACACACACATACACACACACACGCATACATACATACATATGTATATGTATTCATATATATATGGTTGTAATTCTGTCTTCACTGACTGCATTGGTAGAACCTACACCCATTCAACCGATGTCTGCCTCAACCTGTCATATCAAGTCATAAATTTGTGCACCATATTCATTGTTTCTTCACATCCAAAGAAATGGTACTATTCTTCCGTTCCGCTTTTGAAATCCTTCAACTTGATTCTAGCCCTCATTTGTGTAGTATCTTTTCGCTATACATCTGATACTATCAACCAACCTGCTTCTAACCTAACATTTCCTACTACTACAGAACCAGAATCAGCTCCGTTTGAGGTGATATATGTTGTACCTAAAAATCCGCCGAAGAAAGCTATGCCGCTTGCTGTGTTTGTGCATGGAGGTGAGGCTATGTTTGCATATAATGTGTGTTGTTGATTATATCTGTAGATATGTTGATGTGAAGGGCTGTGTTTGTATATGATGTGTGTTGTTGATTGTATCTGTAGATATGTTGATGAGAATGGCTGTGTTTGTATACGATGTGTGTTGTTGATTATATCTGTAGATATGTTGATGTGAATTGCTGTGTCTGTATGTGATGAGTGTAAGTGATTTTTAACTTGTAGACGTGTTATATATGAATTGCCGTGTTTTGTACACAATATGTGTTGTTGACTATATCTCCCGATATGGTGATGGGAATGACTGTGTTTGTATATGATATGTGTTAGTGATTATATTAACATTCACCTATACACTCGGTTCTATTCTTATGCAATTCCTTACTATCTGGTTCTGGTTGATTGGGCAGGTCCTCATTCGACATACGTGACTGATTGGAAGGCCAATGTCAGCTTTCTGGTGCGTTTAGGATATGCGGTGTGTCAAATCAACTACCGCGGCAGTCTGGGCTTCGGAGTGGACGCTCTCGAGTCACTACCTGGCAATGTAAGTTGTTTATGTTACGATAGTAACAAGTGTTTATGTGTCTATATA
>NW_014031282.1:0-1099 GCF_001186125.1 Sphaeroforma arctica JP610
ATATATAACAAATGAGCATATTGTTAGACACGCAACTTACCGGTTGGTAACCATTGAGACTGTCTGCGTTTGCCATTTTTCTTACACTCTGCACTATCTTGTCCAGCTGCTTCCTCCTGTTAGATGTAGTATTATAATTATTGTATTAGTTATGGCTTATGTGTGACGTGACGCCTTGCAAGTGTTCAGTACAAATGTACGCTTGTGTCATCTCCAGTAAAGCCAACCAAAATAAATTATATGTATGCGTACAGTCATACGTACGCATGAGATACGTTGCAAAAAACGGCGCTATAGACATCACATAGCCATTCTCGGCCGCAGGTATAAAATTGAACTAAGGGCCTTTTAGGATTTTAGGGTTTAGGGTTGATATCGAAATTCCACCTGATACTTACTGTTCCGGTGCCATCAAGAGGTCGGATGACGTGTCCATCCTCTCATAAACAGCGAGAGCTTCAGCAATGTTTCCGTGTTGTATATGATAAAGTACCATCAAGTCCCACCTATTCGCCACAGCCAACTCATCCATCATGCACTCAACTTCCCTCTCCTTCAGTCCCAGCGTGAACACTTTCCTGTACAGACGCTCTACACATATACATTGACATATATGTGAGTACGTATGTGCGCGTATATAAATATATAAATATGTAAATGTGAGTGACAATTTGCACGCACATTTGCCTGTGTGCGTGTAGATACAGGTTTGTACGTAATTTTATGTACATATGTATTTACGACCAGAAGTATCATAAGCTCTAATCTGCGCTGCCTCAGTCTGAAAGCAAGCACTTACATGTACAGACGTTCTGCACTCTCACACCCCTGCGAATATAAATTTTGTGCAACCGTGCACGTTCATTTGTAAGTATACGTATGTACAACTTATATATGCACGGGTGTGAAAGTTTTAGTGTACAACGTGCAAGGTTTCACATAACTGTAAGGTTAAAAATTGCATAAACAATATAACATATATATGAAGGGTGTGAAAGTTTTATATATACGTAAGTTATATATATATATATATATATATATATAATATATATATATATATATATATAATATATATACATATTTATACACACATACATAC
>NW_014031280.1:0-1099 GCF_001186125.1 Sphaeroforma arctica JP610
GGGCATGATGAAAGTTGTGAGCATTGGGAAGCTCTGGTGGTACTGGTGGCGGCCTGTCAGAGGTATATTGTGAAATTGTCGTTGGCCAAGTCTAGTTTCGCGTATCACATACAGTCGTTTCTGGCTTTGGGCCGGATGGTTGATGAGAATGGTGCGTCCGTCTCTGAGGATCGGTTGGAGGCCGTTTTGCGGATGCCTCGGCCAACGACGAAGGATTTGTTGAAATCGTGGTTTCATACTCTCGCGTTTTGGCTTGAGTATATACCAGACTATGCGCGGATCACAGCACCGTTGTCTGATATGTTGAGAGACGACGTTGTTGTTGTTTTCTTCTTCTTCTGGGGTTTGCTTCAGCAGTCAGCGTTTGATGCGGTGTTGAAGGGTGTGGCTGAACGTGTGCAGTCTTGATCGAGCCGGAGTTTTATGACAAACTGGAGCTCTACTGTGATGCCTGTGGTTCTGTTAGCGTCCGTGTATCACCTGGGAGTGAAGCTCAGGACCCCAGCTTGCCCCCTGACCACGTTCCGTCAAATATTGGGGATAAACGTCGAAAGGCTGGAAAATTCGTGGATACGAATGTCGGGGACATTATAACTCCACATCTAAAGGACACTCCAGCACAAATCCGGAGTGAAATGGAAGTATTAGACCTGTCCGAAAATTTCGGTTTCGCCATCGATGGAGAAGCCATTCCATCCAGCTCAAATCTTGGGGCCGAAGTTGAGGACGCCATAACTCGAAAACGAGTGGTTGGATCCTCTCAATCTCGACGCAAATTGAACCGCACTGAAGCGCTCTTGAAGGAGCTAGCGGCGGCAGCAGTTGTGGACCCCTCTATCGTGTCCCACGTGGCTGATATTCTTCCTATACCGAAGAAGAAGAAAATTTCGGGCCGAGTTCCGAACCCGATACCTACTGGTTTACCAGCCAGTAGTACGTCTACCACTAAGCCAGTTACCACTGGTGAAAGAGGTAATATTTCAACATTTAATCTCTATAGCTCTGATGCTACCATTGACCATCCTCTTGACAAATCTAACCCTGTCAGAGGATATGATCGTATGGAACTCGATGAGGCTTACCATCCTCGTAATATTGA
>NW_014031279.1:0-1098 GCF_001186125.1 Sphaeroforma arctica JP610
CATGCTGATCAATCTATTGAGCCATGGATCTTTACTCCGTAATGGGCAACACAACGTGATGGTAGCTTTATGTATATGAATATAATTTAATAGGTGGGCAATTAACTACCATGGTGGATTAGCCCACGTATTATGTTGGGAGAGGTCTATTTGAAAGGCGTCTCCCATAGGATGATTCAAAGTCCTGTAATTCGATAGTTGTGCATTATGATGTGCAGCAAACATATCTATGCTATGTAGCCCAAATATCTTTTGAGCCAGTTCAAACCACCTGGGATTACACTCCCAGTCAGTGGCTAGTAACTAACGTACGGATTTATTAAAGTCCGGTAATGAGCACACTTATGACACTCATGTGAAAGCAGGACAGGAGTCTGGAAACACTATAGACTTACAGACCACGCAAGTGTATTCTCAACACCCTACCTTTATTCTGGAGGAGCAGAATGATGAAAACATTCTTGCTTGGCTGACGCAAAATCGTAAGCTCAAGCACCAGAACGTAGTAGACACACTAAAAGATGCTAAGCGAAATGGGATCGCGCACCCTACGTTGGCAACTTTAGTTGACAGATTATATGTAAACTTCGATGGAAATTACTAGGTTTCAAACTATATTAAACTAAAATACAATTTAGTCAGTTAGGATTTAGCAGTGGTGGCTTGTGTAAGAATGATCGGGACTGCCTCTTGTTAAGAGCCTAAATATCCTCGATCACACAGGGCGTACCTCTAGCTGTTCTTTATTGAATAATTTTCACTAGAAGTACTAAGTGTTCATGACCACATGCCTAATTTGTAGATAGACATAATAATGTAAGTCACGTTAATACATTAGCTGATATAAATAAAGTTCCATCTGAAGAAAAGTATAAAATAAAAAAAGACTTATTGGATTTTGGAGATTGGCGCGAGGACCAAAATCTATAAGTAGTAGTTCGGAGATTATAAAATTTAGTTTATAATATTCTACATTTACTAATGTCTCAAATAGTAGATGAGTCATACCAAATACTCAGGCTATTGGAGCCATCAAAGTGCATTTAGAACACTTTGGAAATATTAGAAAAAGAGCTTGTATTAAATTATTTAAAATAC
>NW_014031278.1:0-1098 GCF_001186125.1 Sphaeroforma arctica JP610
ATGGCTCAATAAATTGATAAGCATGATACAATGCGAGTCAATATATTTAGATAGAGAAGCAGATACATTCCTATATCAGGGTACCCGAGCCGTCCAAAAGACGTCCTGGAGACACGCTATAATATGTCGTATAGGTCACATTCGAACAACCAAATAGACCCCTTCTGAGACCTTCCTTAACAAGGTTAAAGAATCAGAGATTCCACTCTCTACTAATTTGAACGTTAAGCAGTTCAAAGGCAATACAGCACTTGAGGTCTGTGCACAAGAAATACAATCTACCAATGACACTACTGTTAAGAAGCGTCAGTCTCTAGCTAGTACTCTGTTTAATAAAGGTCCAAGCCCGAAGTGTTTCAACCCCTATTTTTAAAGGGATTAATGAAAGATAATACTGAAGCGTCTACACATATCATGCGACTATTAAATAAGGCAGGTGTATCAAACGCTCATGAGCACACTTATGACACTCATGCAAAAGAAGGACAGGAGTCTGGAAACACTACAGATTTAGAGACCACGCAAGTGGATTCTCAACATCCTACCTTTATTCTGGAGGAGCAGAATGATGAAAACATTCTTGCTTGGCGGACGCAAAACCATAAGCTGAAGCACCAGAACGTAGTAGACGCACTTAAAGATGCTAAGCGAAATGGGATCGCGCACCCTAAGCTGGTAACTTTAGTTGACAGAGTATATCAGTCATGTACAGACTGTGATCTCAATCAGATCAAGCGCTAGGGGTTTGTAGGGTCATCATTGATCTGGTTGACCTGCCCACGTCCGAGCACACAGGCGACCGTTACGTATGCCAATTCTTTGATGTGGCGTCACGGTTTAACTTGCTCTATCCGTTATAAAACAAGAGTACGCAGATCGTGGCAGAATTATGTTTCAACGCTTTATAGACGGTACAATCGCTTAGTTGACTTCAGATGCTTTAGATAATCATGACTATTCAAAAGCCTATAATCGAAAATGGCGCAAACGCCTGCATAAGTCACAAGCTGAAAAGGATAGCATGTTTCCATCGTCTGAAGGCACGGAAGTTGAAACTTACCCGCCTACAGCATTTATCCCGAGCTTTAATGCTCATCC
>NW_014031277.1:0-1098 GCF_001186125.1 Sphaeroforma arctica JP610
GTGTGTGTGTGTGTGGGTGTATAAATTGTATCTGTGTGTGTGTATATGTATATATAGTCTATAAGGATATTTATATATACATATATATACATTTATATATATATATACATATATATATACATATATATAGATATATATATAACTTTTATGAATATATATATAAACATCTATATTATATGTATAATCATATATATATATTCTAAATATGTAAATATGCGTGTATGTGAGAGAGTGTGCGTGTTTGTGTTTGTATAACATATATTATATATATATATATATATATTTATTACTATATATATATATATATATATTATTACTTTTTTAACAATATAAATATATAGTTATAATTGTAATCATATTTATAAATATAATTATATTTATTTATATATATATATTTATATAGATATATAGATATGGATATAGACATACATATATATGTATATGTATATTTATATATATATATATCTATAGATGTAGATTTACATATGTATGTATATATTTGTAACTATAAATGTGGACATTCATACTTGTATATTTACATTTGTATATGTTTATTTATGCATTTATGTATAAATGCGTGTATATATGCGTGTATGTGTCTATGTATGAATGTATGTAAACATGTATATATCTATATGTATATATGAATGTATATTATATATATATATTTATATATATATATATATATATATTTATTTATATATACGTATATAGTTATATATATATTTATATATATGTATATGTGCATATGTATATATATATATGTGTGTGCGTGTGTATCTATGTATACATAGATGTATATATATATATATACATATATATATATCTATACTATTTTATATAATTTCGTGTGTGTGTGTATTTGTATGCATATATATGTGTATATATATACATGCGTATATGTATGGATATGCGTGTATGTGTATACATGTCTATATCTATATCGATATATTTATATGTATATATATATATATGTTTATATATATATATATATATATATATTCTATTTAAATATATATATATATATATATGCATATGTGTTACTTTATATATATACATGTGTGTGTGTGTGTTGTGTGTGTGTGTGTGTGTATGTAT
>NW_014031276.1:0-1097 GCF_001186125.1 Sphaeroforma arctica JP610
GGACTGCGTGCTTGAGCGCTTTAAAAGCGTCATCACACTCTTTAGTCCACAAGTCTCCTAGTTTGCCTTTATGACATCTTAAGTGTCCAAAAGGTTTAAGGTAATCAGCCAAGTGTGGTACTCCATCTGAAAAGATGTTTACAAACCCACACATGCTGTTCACATCTTTTCCTGTAGTTGGTGTTCGCCAATCTAACAGGTGTTCCACCTTACAGGGTCGATTTTAATACCTTCCCCAGATATATGGTAGCCTAAGAGCTGTATTTCGCTCATTGCGAAGTGGCATTTCTTCTCGTTAATCTTGAAGTTTTTCTCGTTGAGTCTCTTAAGGACTTGTCTGACTAATACGGCGTGTTCGCCCTTGGTTTTAGAAAAGATGACTATGTCATCTATATAGACTTGCACGTTAGGCATGTCTGAAAACATTTTCTCCATAACATGTTGGAAGAATGCTGGTAAAGAGTGTAACCCGAAAGGTGCACCTCTGAACCTGTATTGTTTACCTTTCCATGTAAAACTAAAGTATTTACGATGTGGTTCATATAGCTGCATTTGATGGTATCCTTGTGTAAGGTCTATAGTTGTAAATACTGTAGCACCTTCCATCCTTCGCAGTAGCTCGTTAATACGAGGTAGGTGAAAGCTATGAGTCGGCAATAATTTATTTATCGGACTCATATCTAAACATACTCTGACTTTCTTAAACGAACCGTCAGAGTTATGTTGGTCTGCAGCTAGCAATGCCAAGTTAACTGGCGTCTGTTGATAGTTAATTTCTATAACTCCATCTGCTAACCATTTCTCAACTTGTTCGTTTACCACAGTCTCGTGTCTCCAGGATACATAGTTCTTTGAGGGGCACTTCAACTGTGTAAAAGTCCACCTTGGTTAAGTCAAGGCTGACATATCCGTTGTTAAAATGTAATTTTGCCCAATCTGTGATCTTTATCTTCTTATTTAATAAAATCAGATCCATGATTTTGTCCGCAAAGTCAGGTATTAATGTCTTGACTGTGTCTGACGGGGGCTTATATGGTTTCAGACAGTTATCGTCTGATTGATCCTTTAATGGATCTCTGTTATTTGGTAAACCAGTT
>NW_014031275.1:0-1097 GCF_001186125.1 Sphaeroforma arctica JP610
CACACACAGACACACACGCACAGACATATATATATATATATCTATATATATATAGCAGAGGCAGAACCGGGTCTGTGACTATGGGTGCCGTACAGGAGATGGTAATTAGTATAGGAAGGACTGAGATGTCCCTTCAACACACTTCGTTTCTCATGCATATGTGGGAGTGTTTGCTGCCTCACAGTGTATACTGCCGTTGATAGTCGTGCAAGTATTGTGCAATACAGATTGGTATCCGCGCTGCGACAACATGAGTATGGTACCCCCTACTTGCAAGCAAGTGATAAAAAACCCTAAACCCTAAAAGCCAATGCACAGAAATACAAAAGACAGCGAAATTTTTTATACCCTAAACCCTAAAACTTGTATTTTCAAATACTCAGACGCGAACCGAATCACCTACGGTAGACATGAAAGCGCAAAAGCAAAAAGCTTGCGCGTGCATAGAAAATTCGTTATATGCTGATCACAACTTGGGTGTGTTCCCCATATGTACATATACTATCAATACAAATACAATTTATATAGTCAATATATATTGTAATCGTATATACATACATGTACACATATATTACTACCACCATTACAATATATATTGTAAGAGTACACACTCATGTGGATATAGGTAGGTTGTGTCTCCTGAGCGTGTGCATATCTCAGTCACTCACTTTGTCTTTGTTGTGCTTCAGTATGCCTAGCAGTTCCTTCGCTTTCTGCAGACGGTCCTGTGGGATCAACGATGGCGAATCACAGCACTACACAACCCGCAATATGTGTGAGTGAGCATGTGGCTTACGACATTTTGTGTGAGTGGAAATGGGACATCCGACATTTTGTGTGAGTGAAAATGGGACATACGACATTTGTTGCGTATGAGTGGGATGGCGTATACGATCCGATTCGGGAGAGTAGCCGTTTATCACGAGTTTATACTTTATAGGTCTCTTGCCGTTTATCATTCAGCAACCATCTCGTCCGTACCAAGTGACCAAGAACACACAGTGTGAGGTTAAGATCTACAAGAAAGACACCGATTTCAGGGGTTCTAACCCCTAAACCCTAGACTACTGCTACGGACAGGCGGTGAGATCATACAT
>NW_014031274.1:0-1097 GCF_001186125.1 Sphaeroforma arctica JP610
ACACACACACACACTATATATATATATATATATATATATATATATATTATATATATATATATATATATATATATATATATATAATATATATATATATATATATATATATATATATATAATATAAGACGATTTGATTTACAGCTACCTTTTGCTCACAGCCTCAGAGTGCAGCAGTCATAGTATCGTATCACAAGCTATACTCGCCAAACCAATCATCAGAGTGGACCCGTCAATCAGTTGTCACTCTCACTCCGTATCCAACCTCTTGATGAGTGTAAGTGTCATTGCAATTATTAATCTTCCATTTGTGAGCCCTGATTATTGCCCGTGAGATTGAGATAAACCACTGCAACGGGTGGGCGTCAAGAATAAACTGACTGCTATATATAATCAACCCCGTTAGGGTACGCTGAGGGTGAGATATGTCCGTAGTAGGTAGCTCTGGGGTTTTTAGGGTTTAGGGTTTTGGTATTCGATTTAACGCCAAAGCCCTGAAAGCCCAATGACCTCTTCGCAGAGCCCAGTTATTCAATAGTACACGCACGGTTGCTAATCTCACCCACAGCAGAGGAAGTACCTCTCCAATTTCATTCCATTCGAACCGTTGATACTGATCGTTATATTTCAATAAAAGTATATTTGGTTGATATAAATTGTTGGAAGCACTCTCAGAGTACCAAACCGGGTGGTTTACGTAGTACCATGAACCGGTCAGTTCCAAGTACAAGCCCTGATTGTAGACCCCACCCAGCACCCGATAGAGACCGGTGTGCCCTGTTTGTGTCTGCCTGGGGCGGTTTGGGCCCGATATCGGGTTGACCCCGTCAAGTCCGTATCAGACGTAGTTCACATTGAGCCTGTGTGATTGGATGAACTTACAGTGGATGGTGTGGAAACTCATGCTTCTACTACGGTATTGAACACAACAAGCAAATTTGAACAATATAATAATCTATTTAGATGCGTGTTTTCAACTGCTACATATATACATGTGAAACTATATAGAATGTATATATATATATATATATATATATATATATATATATATATATATATATATATATATATATATATATATATATATATATATATATTAA
>NW_014031273.1:0-1097 GCF_001186125.1 Sphaeroforma arctica JP610
GACAATCTCACAGTTGAGGAACATCTTCGCTTCTATTGTAAACTCAAACAGGTGAGCACTGCATGTTTTATATTCATTTACAACGTGTTTCAATTGTAATCTGTTGTATATCATACTACACGTAGACAGGCGAGGTTGGCGGAATATTTATAGATAGACTTTAGCTTAATAATAGTTGTCTCAAAGAATGAGTTGTTTTGCATTTTATTTTATTTTCAATACAGGATTTAGCTCTATTCATTATGTATAAGCATGTGCAAAATATATATTGTGATTTATTATATTGTTAAAATATGGAACATAGCTTCATGACTATACATACATCATGTCACGATTACATTGTGTTGTATTTTATTTTTAATATGGAATGTAGCTTTATGATCGATTGCGTCAAGTTGTATTTTATTATTGATATAGAATAAACAACATTGCTCAGCATTGAACCGTGCTGCATTTTCTTGTGCGTAGGTCCACAGACAAAACACCTTAAGCCCGAAAGAAATTCATGTGCGTGCACATATACTGGGTGACCCATATGCTACAGATAGACATACACATTTAACCACATACTTTATTATACATATGTCGTGATAGTCAGATGTACACATGAGCCGGCATACAGTACTAGTCATCTGTCTAGCTCATTAGGTATACATATGTGCCCGCATCTATATTCATCCCTGCGTCGGGATTGTGGGATTTGATTGCTTATGCGTGTCCTATTGTGTATTCAGAGTCAGTGGGTTATTGTGATGCAGAGTTATTTCTAAATCTATTTTTAATCCATCTGTAAATAGAAATCTATTTTTAACCCATCTATAAATAGATCGATGATAACCTGATCGACGCGTCCATCGATGAGGTGTTGAAAGAATTGAACATCGACAAGAAGAAAACCGCACGCACCAAGACACTGTCAGGGTATGTTCAAAAAGTTCGTATGGAAGGTAGGTTCAATATGTTCGTATGGAATGGGGGTGTTTAACGTGATTGTGTTAGATGAGTATGTACCATGTTATAATATGTTCGTGGTGGTATTCAAGGGCCTGTCTGTTGTGATAGACACACAGTGTAGTATGACACTCTGGATGCCCCCC
>NW_014031272.1:0-1096 GCF_001186125.1 Sphaeroforma arctica JP610
GCATCCATACGTATAGTTACAGGCATACATACATATATAGATACCTGCTTCATACATATATACAGACATACATACATACATATTTCCTGAACTACATGCATACATACAAACTTACCTACATACATACACACATGCACACACATATACATACATGCACGCACATATACACATACTAACACAACAAAGTATGAGCGGCACCTTGTCGATGGCAGAGGAAGACACTACAGGGCCTAGGGTCACCACACGAACAGCACTCAGAGGCACCCGAATGCGACCCGTTATCAGTCCTCGGTCGAGGTCCACCCAGAAAACATAATAGGACCTATAACCAAACAAAAGGACAGATTTTAGGACAAACTTTAGGTGCAAATGTGTGGGTTTGAAATTGAGAGGGAATTGGGGTATGTATGTTATACGTATAGACACAGATATGGAAGTAAGCACGCAGGAGTAGGACATGTATATGTATTGGATCTATGTATGCAGAAGGCGCATGCGCACGCAGAAGTGTTTGAATGGTGTGTGTTGTATATGTATCACTACAGGATACAGATAATATGGGGATTCATCTACACACATATATACCAACAGAACCTGGACGTAACCTGAGTGAACGTCTTAATTAGATTTTAGACATAACCTGAGTGAACGTGTTAATTAGAACCTAGACATAACCTGAGTGAACGTGTTAATTAGAACCTAGACATAACCTGAGTGAACGTGTTAATTAGAACCTAGACATAACCTGAGTGAACGGTTAATTATAACCTAGACATAACCTGAGTGACTGCGTTGGTTGTAAAGTAATGTCACATACGATATGGCCTCCTTCAACTTCGATAGAGTTGAACGCCCAATAGCAGTATACACAGGAGACTAAGAGCCGCTGGATAGGTAGGTAGGTACTTTATGACAGCACTCAGAGGAGACTGATGGTAGACAAAACTACTGGGTATTGGTATATACCATGAGAATATGAGATGATCAGTCATCATACTCTTGTGGGCTATTAGACTACTCTGATAATAGAAAGCATATAGCTATGTCGTTCGAAACCGTTCGAGAACTAATTAAGCTACTCACAATACATATATAA
>NW_014031271.1:0-1096 GCF_001186125.1 Sphaeroforma arctica JP610
GTGTGTGTGTGTGTGTGTTGTATATATATATATATATATAGTGTGTGTGTGTGTGTGTGTGTGTGTGTTTGTTTGTATATATATATATATATATATATTTTAGCGAGAATATATAATATTGTCAATATAGACATTAATGTCAATTTAGCTGATAGCATCCTTTTTTAGTGGGACTATAAAGAAGATGGTATTCTATATGTATTTGTGTGTGTATGTGGTGGTGTTTCTATACGCACTGTATGCCCAGTGAATCTTATCTGATCCAGTCATCCTATGTATCAGCTTTCTATTTTTCCTTTTCATGAAACTCAAGTAAAGGTCGTTTTGTTTACTAAATTGGTATAAACTATCTCATCTGTCTCTATCAAAAGTCATTATACTTACTTCTATTGCATCTAATTCTGAGTTGTATTATAATATACAAACACTTACAAATATGGGTGGTTATATAGGTCCAAGTCAAGCTTGTTTCTGTAGAATTCTTAAAAACATATCGGTGTACGTTGAAAGGAATTTGGGTCAAGTATCGCTGTAAATTTAAAATTCTGAGCTAAATTCCAATGCCCACTTACGCTGATTTTTCTCCAAACGTCTGGCTATATAGGCTACTACTCGAAGAATCTCAATCGGCTCAACGACATGATGGGTGTGGAAACGCGTGTGTCTCTGATAGACACCGCTGCGGGGTGTGCCACAAACGCAGACGTCTTGAAGGAGGAAATCAATGGTTAGTATGTAGTACAAGACGAATACGCGTAGTTTAAATCATATATAACATTTGTGGTTTACGTTGTTGACTTACACATGTGGTGTGCTGAGTCTATGCTATCATTGTGAGGTCGTTACCACACTCCGGGCATTGAAAACGTTATGTCCAAAGAATGTGTTGTGTGTTATATTACTGTGCAGTCAATAGGACGTGGTGTATCACCAACCATCTGCGCCAAAGTTCAGCTACAGTTTTTCCTGAATGGGTCAATGTATCTTCCAGAATACACATATAGATATGAAAATTTCTATATATATGTATATAGATATATAAATATATATATGTGTGTGTGTGTGTGTGTGTGTGTGTGTGTGTGTGTGTGTGTGT
>NW_014031270.1:0-1096 GCF_001186125.1 Sphaeroforma arctica JP610
ATATATATGTGTGTGTGTGTGTGTATTTATATATGTGCGTGTGTGTATGTGTCATATGTAGCAATTCTGGGTGTTTATAAGTACACATCTCAATATAATATCTCAATGACATGGTTTAGTATATATTTTTATTCCGTTGTACTCACCTCATATTTCTGTGCGTTTTCATGATGTCCTTAGAGTTGTACCTTTCGTCAACGTTTTTAAAAACCAGGTATCCGTTTCCAATCTTATTCATTTTGCCTTTGGAATACGTTTGCACGTAGACTGCATCCATAATGAACTCTCACCCTGTCACCATATCTGGATATACATGTGCGTACTCGCCTTCAATTGCCTATGCATCTGTCTGTCGTAGATCACTACTGTTCAGTCTCGGTCTAAGTCTTTCTTAACCACCCCCTATCGCACTACCAGTTGACTCTACCCAATCCGCGCCATCAGAAGCTGTCCAACCAATCACATTACCCCCTAAACAACCACAGCACAAGTCACCACAGCCTAAGTCACCACAGGTAATGTGTAGGGGGATGCCCATAAGCAATGCACACGTGCACACACTCGGTTGTAAACCTCTAAGAAGGTGTTATATTTTAGTCTGGATTCGGGGTTCGAAGTTTGGGGTTTGGGGTTTGGGGTTTGGGTTTAGGGTTATTGGGTTGTTTAAGTTTGGGGTTATTGGGTTCTTGGGTTATGTTTGGGTTGTTGGATTGTTTAAGTTATTGGGTTGTTCGAGTTTAAAGTTATCGGATTATTGGTATATTGGGTTGTTTAAGTTTGTAATTAGGGGGTTATTGTGTTATTGAGTTGTTTAAGTTTGGGATTATTGGGTTGTTTGGGCTGTCGAGTTGATTGAGCTATTGGGTTGTTTGGGCTGTTGAGTTGATTGGGATATTGTGTTGATTGGGATATTGAGTTGTTTGGGTGATTGGGTTGTTTGGGCCGGAGTTGTTTATGTTATTGGGTTGTTTGTGCTGTTGAGTTGTTTGAGTTATTGGGTTGTTTGGGATATTGAGTTGTTTGCGTCATTGGGTTGTTTGGGATATTGAGTTGTTTGGGTTATTGGGTTGTTTGTGCTGTTGAGTTGTTTGAGTTA
>NW_014031268.1:0-1096 GCF_001186125.1 Sphaeroforma arctica JP610
CCCAGAGTGATCTTTACTTCTCAAAAAGTTCCTCGGCTGGGCGGATTTTTGGGTTTCTTTTCAACTTTCGTAAACTTCATATTGTTTCTGGTATGTATTGTAGGTTTCAGGTATTTATGTATATGAGAGGAAATGTTCTTTCATATAATACCACGACGTCGACCAGCAATCATGAATCTCGCTCTGAGTCTGGCCTGGCAGGTTTATTCGTCGTGTTTGAAATGTATAATTTAGAGGGCTATGTATGAAAGTCCACCTTTTTTTGAAACAAAAATTGAACAATGACGGTAAATGACCTCACTCACAGTGTCTCAAACAACACTGCACTAGCTTCTACGAGAGAATTTGAAACCAAAACTGATGACGCTGTAATTATGATGGCAGTGTCTGAAAAGTAAATAAATAAATCGAACAAATAATATAAATGCATACGAGACCGCGGTAGCGTGTTGTTGTATTCATGACCCAAGTGCGCTGAAAGTAAAAGTAGTGCATCACATTGAGTGATGGATATTTAAATAGAGATAGTAATATGCATAGCATGTAAGATAGTAATATGGTGCGTCCCGATTCGAAATCCTCATCAAATATCTATACTGCCCTGACTACAGCTGCATTACAAAATGTTCAAAACAAAGACAGTGATATCGTCCCGGTCGATAATACGGCTCTATCAGACACACTCGAGGTAGTTTCAAGTTAAATCTGAAATGTATGAGATTATAGATACATTCTGGAAAACAAAATATATGTGGTGATGAATTCGACGAAAAGCCTCTCGGATTAATTGTGACCCCAAAAGTAGACAAACTATTGTCGTATAAGCTCCAAATACAAAGTACCATTTCATTTATTATGCAATTGTTATATCATAGATATAAACGCTCACGTTTGCTATAACGAAGCGGGATAGTTATATTCGAGAATTCTGCACGAGAACTTTTTCTTGACAAATCAAGCAGTTTATATTACTCCAGTATATACATACATATAAATCAGTAACACGTTATATATATATATATATACAATATTATATTATTATATTATTATATTATTATAATATTATATAATTATAATATTATATTATATATGCATG
>NW_014031266.1:0-1096 GCF_001186125.1 Sphaeroforma arctica JP610
GTGCGTCAGTGTATGGTGGGGTGTATGTGATAGTACCCGTCTGTGCACATGCGTGTGACTGTGTACACGTACAGCTGCATGCGTATACAAGTATGTGCACATGTTCTTGTGTCTATACCAATGCGCTCAAACCCCATCACATCGAATACGTACGCGCCTCTACACACCATGCTTGTTGATGTGTGTGTATGTGTAGTCCTATCCTATGTAAGGATGTGTGTGTGTGTGTGTGTGTGTATGTGTAACCATATACCAGTGCATGGATGTGTGTGTGTGCATGTGTAACCCTATACCTGTACAAGGGTATATGTGTGCGTTTGCATATATTTGTATCTATATATATATATATAAATATAAATAGATATATTTGTATCTATAAATATATATACGTACCTTCCAGCGTACGTATTCCAACACTGTACCTCGAATAGACGTTATACCCATGCAGATGCTTGTGCAATTAAGTATACAAATGCTATCACAGTATTCCACACATACACAAATCATAGTACACACTAAAAATTGTACAGATCCCTGTACGTTCCTAAATATAGCACAGATCCTTGCATGTTCCTTTACATAGAACAAATACATGCACAACCCGTTGCGTGAATATGATTCAAATACCTCTGGTTTGTTGTTTGGCTGCTTGCAAACGGTCGCCCATTTCCTTGCAACACAGCGTCATCGCGCGCACCTCTGCCTGCACACACGCTACCTGTATAAGAAAAGTGAGTGCCGAACTAATAAGTAGATATATAAAAAACCCCCCGGTTTATGATTATGTATGGGATATGTCATTGTATTAAAGCCTGGATTATGCTTCTGTATGGGATATGCAGGTGAAGGTGTAGTATTTTATATGTGCTCATATATGAAGCACTGCTGAATGATGAATTCTTAGAAATGCAGTCAGTAATACAGTAAACTGCACACCATGGCGTCATTATCCTCACCCACATGAGCGGAATATTGCATAGTAGTCAATGTGACTTATCAATCGGAATATGTACGTATATGTGAATTGTATAAATTTATCTGTATTGTATATATATATATATAAATATATATATTCGATATGAGTTAACATATATAC
>NW_014031264.1:0-1095 GCF_001186125.1 Sphaeroforma arctica JP610
GACCAACTATGCCACTTGCTATAACCACATGCCACCTCAACGCTTCAAATCTCAATATATATATGTATATATATATATATATATACTAATCGGCAAAGGAAGGTCGGGAGACAGCGTGCTCAACCGGAGGTGTCGAAGAGTTAGAATGGCAAAAGAACCAATTTAGCTTTTACGGAAGTATGCAATGCGGAGAAAACCTGAATGACGCAGTGATCAATTTAACAAAATTAATGGTATTTATACTGTAAGCTCGGCCGCATAATTCATATTCGAGTGAAAATTTCGACTTCTATAACGCAGAATGATATATCAACACCAGTACGGCGATAAAATTTCACGAACATATCCAACCGACTTAGCGGTATAATGTCAGTCCAACTGGGCTCACTGGCAAGTTTTATTATAGAAGCATATATGAAATTAAAATAGATAAAACATAATATAGTTTAGCGTCCTCGTTTGATAATGAGCCAAAGAACACGGGGAAATTAGAACAGGAAAATGATCTGTACGGTTCCGTTCCTATCACTCATTACTTCGGGCAGGTCACACTTCAGATGTCAACAATTAATGTTGGAACGATATTGATTGGTAACTTTCACGCTTCAGATATATAGTCCAATTGATAAGTTCCCGGCCATACAAGTTTTCTAAATTCAACTTAAGAAAATAAAAATGGGGCATCAAAACACCAAGCTGATGCAGTGACTCTCTGCACCGATTATCTAAAGCATAAGTGAAAAATAGAGCTGGCGGGCCAGGAGGACTCGAATTGTCCTATTCAACAGTATGCCATCTTATTATGTGATTATTCATGTACGAAAGAAGTCTCTAAATATACGCTAGCTCAATTCATCGATGAAAACTTCCTGAAATATGGGTCAAATACGTAAAATGTACATCAGCGACAAATACATATTTTGAATATACATTTACTGACCTTATCGTGCAAAGTTCTCTTCGACTTTGGACTAAAAGACATATACATACATATATATACATATATATATATATATATTTAGATAATATATATATATATATATATATATATATTACGTATATATATAATATGTATATATATACATAATACAATAT
>NW_014031263.1:0-1095 GCF_001186125.1 Sphaeroforma arctica JP610
TAAGACTAATAGCACCTATTCTTATAACTATTCATTGGAGGGGTTTCACCCAAGACTATTAACATTTATTCTTATAACCATTCATTGGAGTGGTTTCATCTAAGACTAATAACATCTATTGTTTTAACCATTCATTGCATGGGTTTCATCCAAGACTAATAACACCTATTCTTATAACCATTTATTGGAGTGGTTTCATCTGAGACTAATAACACCTATTCTTATGACCATTCATTGGAGTGGTTTCATCTAAGACTAATAACACCTATTCTTATGACCATTCATGGGAGTGGTTTCATCTAAGTCTAATAACGCCTATCCGTATCACTTCTTATTGCGGTAATATCCTTTTGCAGACTTGAGATCAATATCACGAACTAATATACCGGACGTGTGAATACAGAACACGTACACACAAACCATCAATCATCCGAATGACTCCTCAAGAGTCGTCGTATGTTTTATCGTATTGTTGTCGTATGGTTGGATCATACGACCGTCTGTACCTTTGTTCTATCGCGTGGTTGTATCATGCCACCATCTGTACCTTTGTTCTATCGTGTGGTTGTATCATATCACCATTTGTAGCTTTGTTTTATCGTGTGGTTGTGTCATAGCACCATCTGTACCTTTGTTCTATCGTGTGGTTGTGTCATACCACCATCTGTACCTTTGTTCTATCGTGTGGTTGTATCATACCACCATCTATACCTTTGTTCTATCGTGTGGTTGTATCATACCACCATCTGTATTTTTGTTCTATCGCGTGGTTGTATCATACCACCATCTGTACCTTCTCACAGGCGAGTGGGCTGACTCTGGTTAAAGCGACCCATTGTTTCCTGGTAGAGCCCTTGTTACACCGAGCGATGGAGCAGCAGACGATCAATCGCATCCACCGCATTGGGCAGACTAGTCCCACACTCGTGCACGTGTTCTACACTCGGTAAGGCGTGGGGATCACTGCTTGGTTGAGGTGTGAGAGTTAGGTTGTGATGGTTGCGATGGTTCTGTAGGTAAGAATGTATGGATAATATGGATAGAAAAACACACATACATGCAACAGACGCACATAACACACACACACACACACAC
>NW_014031261.1:0-1095 GCF_001186125.1 Sphaeroforma arctica JP610
TATATATGTATATATATATAAAAGTATATATATATATAACACAAGTGATACAATCAATTGATCACCGTTGGCCACACTTACATATTTGACCTCGTCAGCGGTTAACATAACCCGCGTGCGGCGTTTGTCGACTTCTGCTGTGATGGACATGGCTTCTGAATCTCTATAAAATAACTTTAGTGTTTTTTTCAAATGTATCTTTTTCACGACAGAAACTCAATCTGTATTCACAAGCTCACAGTGTAGTACGAGTGTATGTGTCTATAAGCGTCGTGCCATTCATATACTTCACCTGCATATATTCAGGTTATAGTATATATGCTCTTGTGTGAAATCTCATATCATTAAACATATTCAAAAACTCTCTGCTGCACACATGATGAAACAATATTGCGTATTCACATGGAGGTCTTCGCCAAAAACCGATGACGTGCTCGTTTTTATTGGCTAAAACTTAAGAAAATCAAGATTATAATTGGATAGAAGAGTTGATATTTTGTTTCTAAATAGTGTGAAAAACGAATATTGATTGGTTAAAGGATTAAGAAATATCGGTTTGCATGGGATAATACCCTGTTTTTTGTTTCTAAATAATTGATACCAGTTAAATACATAGCACTTAAAACAGACTTGTCCACAAATAACTTCATAAAAGAAATATAGCGATATTCGAATGCATGTATACATTTATGTAAGCACACACAAGTACCACCACCAATACTTACTGTATCGTAAGTGTATATGGCTAAGGGTGTTATATATAACTAACTGTACTACTTTGGTCTTCTCACCAGCAATAGATAAATATTAGCAACAATCGATTCATCCATTCATCGACTGTTTCCTATCTAAACTGCATGCAAAGCTTTCGTTGTGTATATTGTGACTGTGCTGTCTGGATTTTGGGTCATCGTATATGAGACTAGGCTCTTCGACAACGGGTAATCAGCTATGATTCATGATAATTAGATTTGTGATTATATATATATTTATATATACATATATATATTAATATATATATTAATATATATATATACATATATATATATATAATATATATAATATATATATATATATAGTAGTATATAGTATATA
>NW_014031260.1:0-1095 GCF_001186125.1 Sphaeroforma arctica JP610
GCACCGTATTTAATATGTATTTCTATTTGTATGTACACAATGTGTTTGAGCGTTTATCCACACGCACACTGCCTTAGATGTCAAATGTTACTGCTCCAGCATTGCCTACCTCGTCCTGACTCATGGATGCCTCCTTGGTCCTATTCCATTGCTTGTAGTATATGCAATCACCCGTGCGTGTATATATATATAAATTGTAGATCATGATTTCACGCGCGCGAGTGCTGTATGCTTATTCTTTGTGTCGGACTTGCAGTATGTGAATAGTGTTAGCATAGCACCACTATTTAGCCAGAGACGATTTTGCCTCCCCTATTCGGAGGTCTAAGTAATTATACTTATTTATTACTAAAATAGTATTTCATTTTGTCATAAATACATATTTACATGGCCTTCTGAAAAGACATTGTTGTTTGTTTTTTTTTAAATAATAGTAATAATACCGGTGTCAAATTTTTGGGGTTTGTTGTGTTTTCGTTATTTTGTTATTTGTAAAAAAAAAAGGATAAACAAAAAAAACAAAAACAAAATGAAAAAATAAAAAAAATGAAAAAAGGAAACGTGAAATAAATTAACAAAATAGTGTGCAAAGCACCTGCAACTTCATTTGTTTACTGCAGATGATCACTGCGGTGGTGCACTCTGCACACAATATTGTAAATTGATGTTAAATGTACGCATTGCATTTGTATAATTGTACACTATCTGTTTACAATACTACACAACATTTTTTGCCAATGTATACCCGTATATGTGTATTCGTGTTCTTATGATGAAGCCAACATATCTACCTTTCGCGTTACCTATGATTTCCAATCTAATGCGTTGGATATCGTTTTCATTTGACATATCTATATAGCTAAGTCATTGGTAAGTTTTGTATCGCTTACAAATATCTACCTTAATTTGTGCATTTATATAGGTGCGTTATTTCAACACGATGTATACTTGCCACACTGCTCTGTTGTCTCTCAGGGATAGTTGCGAAAATTGTTAATTCCTAATTCACTTAGGACAAATACACGGATACTGTACCAAGCATAATGAAAGATTGATCGGTGATTCTTTGTGGATTTGCAACAGACGTATATATAT
>NW_014031259.1:0-1095 GCF_001186125.1 Sphaeroforma arctica JP610
TACATTATGTATATAGACATTTATTATATATATATATATATATATAATGTGTGTGTGTATGTGGCTGTGTATGTGGCTGTGTATGTGACTGTGGCTGTGGCTGTGGCTATGGGTGTGGCTGTTACTGTGACTGTGGGTGTTTGATTGTAAGGTAACATATCCATACAATCCGTGTTTTCTCACCTTCTCACATACTCACCCCCTGTATCCTGCTGTGCTCTTCTTCGCATCAGAACGGACGAGTACGTGCTGGTGGTGGCCTACGTGAGTGTATTGGGTCAGTTCATGATCCGGGAACTATTGGAGTCAGAAAACAGCAAGACACATCGTATTCTCATTCGGAAGGATCGCCTGCTGTTCATAGTGTGCACAACAGACAACCAGCCCATACAGAGTCAGTTGGAGAGTCGCTCGCATGTGATCTGTGAGCACTGAGGAATGTACTGCGGGGAGGTGTTAGCGACAGTTGGCACACGCATGACAAGTAATGCTTACACACGCGACGTATAAAAATAAACATACTGATTGCTTAATCGCACAAAACAATTAAATTTGTATTCCAATTCAGTGGATATATGCCATCCATAGGTTGGATTAGAATTCAATTCAGATGTAGGGTCATTTGTATAACAGCCAATGAATAGCATATGCATAACTATCATATAGTGGTGGATTAGAATTTAATTCAAATAGATCATTTATATACCAGCCGATGCATAGCGTATGCATATCTATCATATAGTGGTACTATCCGTTACGGCCATGGCGATGAATATACTTTCCCTAGTTACTACGATGCTTGCGGTCAACTATAAGCTGGGCTGTATTCCCTGTCGGTTAAAAGGCTTTCTTACCTCTGGTATATTTGATTCACAGTCATACTCTTGCCGCCGCGGCGGTCTGAGCGTACGTCACATATCCCGATGTTTTACATTGTTATCACGATGGTTTGGCTTGTATACTGTTGATTTAAAGCCATTAGCTTTGTCTGCCGTCCCTCTTGGATGTAGAGTTCCGGGTGTCTGCCGGCCACAGTCCATTGTGCACGAGCAGGTCCCCACGTGCGGATGACAGAACCAGCACAGAGAGTATATA
>NW_014031258.1:0-1095 GCF_001186125.1 Sphaeroforma arctica JP610
TTGTAGGTTGAGCGCGCTCGTCATGTAATTGTACACGGACTTCACATCCGTTTTCTGTGTTCTTTGTTATCGATTTCTGGCGCGGCGCTTAGTTCGTGATATACAACACTATCTTGAAATGATACTCTGATGGTCATACGTGCAATGCGTCTGCGCTCCTTCATAGTTAAGCTGTATTCCATACATAGCTTATCGCATACTTCAGATCTGGAGCATGTTTGTAGCATTGATAGAACCTCCCAGAGGGCTGCAATGATTATTTTACACGCTTTGTGGTGGGCGAGTCGTGGATTTGCCATCGCGTAGTTGTGTAAACGTGCTTTGTCTTCTTTATTGTTGGCTTTGTTAGTCCGTGCCCTCTGTCACCAACCAAGAGCTTGCAATGATATGTGAGTATCACAACATGCAGTTGACTATTGTAATTATCAGCCAAGATTGTACATACACATACGGTATAATATATATTGGAAGTATGGGCCTCGTGTATGTGTGTCCCGATTCTCATGTTCCATTTCGTTGCGCAGAAAAAACAGAACGAGATCAACACATCTCAACTCGTCGATCCGTACAAACCCGCCATGGGATACCACATCACTGTGTATCACTCCTGGACAAATGAGGTAGACTCGCATAAACGGCATCACTGGAAGTGCTCTCTCTGCGGGTAGGTGCATGGATATACTAGGCGGTTATGATTGTCATGCTAGATAGAGTGATCAACGGAAGATTATTCATGTGTTTATAATATATTTTTTTTGCGTCATTTTACAGGTTAACTCATATATAGCCTTGTAACCTATCAATAGGCACGTGGTGAAGCGGACTATGAACAGACCGCCCACCGAGAAGGACTGCCGGCACTACCGCAAAGACGGGTCTCTGTGGAGGTTTCCGCAAAATGCTGTGACCAATAAATGCGGAGACCCGAATTGCTTCCACCACAACCACATGCGCACATGTCTACGAGGAGAGTTTGTAAAGATCACACACCCCGAGTCCAAGACGGAACGGGAGAAACGGGTATGTGATATATATATATATATATATATATATATATCATACACACGCACACACACACACACACATGTATATATA
>NW_014031257.1:0-1095 GCF_001186125.1 Sphaeroforma arctica JP610
ATATATATACTTGTGTGTTATAAATAGCCACCTCAAGTGTACTACTAATTATATTTTGATGCAGTTCTGGTGCGGAAGAAGGTGGCGAATCGTGTGCGCAAGGTGGTGCGCTCGAAGGAGGCCACAGGACTAGGCGACATAGTGGGCAATAAAGGAGGAACGGCAGTCAAGCTGACTATCGGAGACACTACCATTTGCTTTGTGAGGTGTGTTGTGCTGTAATTTTGTTTTTTATTGCGGTTGTATACTTGCGTAGTGTGTTTGTTTGTGCTAACCTTGGATTATTCTACCATCTGCGTTGTACGGTGTGTTGTGTTGTTTGTTATACTCTTGTTTGGGGTTATACACTTGCGTAGTGTGTTTGTATGTGCCTAGTATAACGCATACTGCCATCTCCCTGGTACCATGTGTTGTGTTGTTTGTTATACTCTCCCTGTATGTCGAGAGAGCTGTTTTTAAGCCGTGGTGAGTAGTGATGTTTGTTGCATGTCTGGTTATGTATAATGGTTCAACCTCGCAATGCACTTTCTGGCGCAAGTATCTGTTCCGCCTTGTCTGCAAGCAATGTGCTCTCCTTCTTTTAGTCCTTATTGCGCTGTGTGCGAGGGAGGCAAGTTCAGAGTACGACACAATGGCCGTACCATCAGTAGTTACAGTATTTGTTCCTGTATCAGCTCATACTAACCCGATAAACGTATAATACGGAAATACTGTTTCCTTGTATGGCCAGCGCTCATTTGGCGGCACATGAGGGCGAGAAGTTCAGGGAAAGACGGAACACTGACGTGTGTGATATCATTAACGGCATGTGGCTGAAGGGCCCCAAACTACTCGACCTCACCAATTACTGCCAACACGTCTTCTGGATGTAAGCTATATACTAGTATATCTCGCTGTGTTTGTTTTACAAAATGCGTATTTAACGTACTTATTTCTTAAGATACAAGGGATATTATATATATATATATATATATATATGTATATATATATATATATATATATATATATATATATATATATATACTATATATATATATATATATATATATATATATATATATATATATATATATATATATATATATATATATATAT
>NW_014031256.1:0-1094 GCF_001186125.1 Sphaeroforma arctica JP610
ATATATGTATAAATGTATATATAAATATATATACTTACCTACGCGCAACTTCTTATACTAATCAAATGTTGTTTTTTTCTGCATATTTTCTACCGAATGCATGTGTCTTCACACAAGGTATCATACCAACTGATTGGCCATATATCTGCTTTTCACCCAAAACGTTTATCCACCCAAGACTAAACCTACAAATGAATTATACATATACTTGTATGCTGCCTATCCCTTGCTCACGCAATGAACAAACAGAGCGCAAAAGGAATACAAAGAGGAAGTGGCTGAGTTCTACAAGCGACTTATTATCATGATCCGGTCTCTGTGCACATACACACACAGCACCCCGGCGTTTAGGGTATTGTCACTTTACCGTTTGTCCGACATCTGTCTGATTGCCTGATTTGCGTTATTTCGACCGAATTGTGTACAATAGTCCCGATTTTGAGTTATTTTCTCCAGAGACATTGAGTTATCTGCCCAGAGATTTTGAGTTATGATGCCCAGAGATTTTGAGTTATTTTGCCCAGAATTTGTTCTTTCCTTTTCCAAGTACTTGGTTTATCGTGATCGTTGGTAGTCTTTGTACGATACGACAAATATGGCATATGTGTCTTTATACGACTCTCGGTTGTCTGAATCGGTTGCGTTTACGATAAGGCCTGTCACCATGTGCCGGTTTGTACAACAATCGCATAATCTGGCTGCACGGTACAACCCGCCTATACCACACAAGTATGTATCAGTATCATCAAGCGTGTGTGTTAACTATAGGCGTTTGCTTGATCATTTGAGACTTGCTTTTCACAGGCGTATCGACGCCAAAAAGTGAGCAAAAGTGGAGGCCTGAGATTTGTCTGCCGTTTCACGTCGTCAGTGCTTATACCGCAGGAATTGGGACATCGTATGTTATGGCGACATCGGCATATACGCAATAGTAGTTGTAGTATATATATATGTATATATATATATATATATATATATATATATATATATAATAGTATAGTATAATATATATATATATATATATATATATATATATATATATATATATATATATGTGTGTGTGTGTGTGTGTGTGTGTGTGTGTGTGTGTGTGT
>NW_014031255.1:0-1094 GCF_001186125.1 Sphaeroforma arctica JP610
TATATATATATGTATATATATTTCGTGTGCTATAATTTAGGCTTCGTAGGGCTGGAGTTTAGGGTTCAGGGTTTTTATGAATCCGTTCTATGCCACACGTTGCGCTTCCGACATACCTCTACAGGAATGCAATACATTTCTATATGTATATGTTTATATGTAAATGTTTATATGTATATGTTATATGTATATGTTTACATGTATATGTTCCATATGTTTGTGACTTACCACGCCGAGTTTTACGATCGAATACCATCGGCACATAACCACCAACGGTTTCTCTCTATTCGTCGTTGGCGTATGCCTGTCCATTCATAAGCCTCATATTCCGAATACACGTCAATCTGTGCGCGTTGTCGCGTTGTAACACCATGTGCCACCTTTACATCGTTCTGAATGAAGCAAGTTATAGTTAATATATACAGCAACACCACAGTGCATAGCCACGCGTACGACGGCGAACGCATTTTCGGCTTAGCGTTTAGGATTTAGGGTTTAGGGGTTAAGGTTCAGAATGAAAGAGATAGTGCTAAAGGTAATGTGTCTACCGAGCGAATCATCCAGATCGTTCGTATGAATACCATTCGGTTAGAGGGGATACCACTCAGTATAAACTTAACATCAGGGTACTTATAAACTTAACATCAGGGTACTTATAAACTTAACATCAGGGTGTTTATAAACTTAACATCAGGGCATTTATAAATTTAACATCAGGGTACTTATAAACTTAACATCAGGGTTCTTATACACTTAACATCAGGGTACTTATAAACTTAACATCAAGATACTTATAAACTTAACATCAGGGTACTTATAAACTAAGCATCAGGGCTCTTATAAACTTAACATCAGGGTACTTATAAACTAAGCATCAGGGCTCTTATAAACTTAACATCAGGGTACTTATAAACTTAACATCAGGGTACTTGTAAACTTAACATCAGGGTACTTATAAACTAAGCATCAGGGTTCTTATAAACTTAACATCAGGGTACTTATAAACTTAACATCAGGGTGCTTGTAAACTTAACATCAGGGTACTTATAAACTTAACATCAGGGTTCTTATAAACTTAACATCAGGGTGCTTAT
>NW_014031254.1:0-1094 GCF_001186125.1 Sphaeroforma arctica JP610
CTGTATCTGTATATGTATATGTATATGTATATGTATATGTATATGTATATGCATATGTATATGTATATGTATATGTATATGTATATGTATATGTATATGTATATGTATATGTATACGGATATGTATACGGATATGGATACGGATATGGATATGGATATGGATATGGATATGGATATGGATATGGATATGGATATGGATATGGATATGGATATGGATATGGATATGGATATGGACATGGACATGGACATGGATATGGATATGGATATGGATATAGACATAGATAGATAGATAGATAGATATTGATATATATATATATATATATATATATATATTATTATTATAAACGCAAATATGCATATACACCTATGCATACACATACCAACTCCTACACAGCCACCCCTACCTACCTGAGTGTTTCCACTGGAACATGCACAATCATAGACTCGCCCACAATGTATGGTGCGGTTGCGTCTCTCTGATCAGTGTCGGCCGTGGTGTAGAAGTCCACTGAGCGGATCAGCACATCAGTTGATTCGGTGGTTTCGCACGCCATTTCGGGCATGTCAAAGTTCAGGTCCTTCTTGAGCACACCCTATATGTTTGTACGCACATATACACACGATAACATAGGTGTGATATAAGTGCATTGATCCATCCCACAGTATAGTATGTGTATTTATCTATATTAGAGCGTATAGTGTGTCTTCGTCACTATAGCCGTTTGCCATAGAGGTGTGTGTATGTGCGAGTCCTATTGAGATTCAAATATAAATGAACGCTGTTGGCGAATCGATCATGGGTTTGGGTTAATTCGCGCATTCAAACCCGACAATCATTGCAAACAGCAGTCCGAAAAGACATATGACAACACTTGCACCAACCAAAATGTGGCACACGGACTTACCGTAGGGCAGATGCCCAACTTGATATAAGCCTCAGGACATGTGATGGGCACTTCCTTTAGAATGTACTGTTGTGCGGCGTAGCAGCCCGAGTCCAACTGTTAGGAGAGCATGTGAAGTTGAGTATATATATATATATATATATATAATATATAATATATATGTATGTATGTATGTATGTATGTATGTATG
>NW_014031253.1:0-1094 GCF_001186125.1 Sphaeroforma arctica JP610
AAATCTGCCACTCACCTGCACGGCCACATCCAATCCAATAACCACATCCTTCGTACCGCCATGGTTCATATTAGTCTTGCACACGCCGCCAATCAGACTCGAGCTCTTGAGTTCATTGCCCTCCATAACCATGCACACAGGCGTGAACACACACGGACACCTCTCACCCAGCGCACACCGTTCTCTGCGTACACCCTCGCTCGAGTGCCCGTACCGTTGTCGCCGAGACGCCCCTGTGCTGCTACCAGACCCATTGGTACCCGCACGTGTTGGCGGAGTGTGCGATTGCGATTGTGGTTGTGGGGATGGGGACGTGCGAGGGGTGTGTGTATCTGTGTTGGTGTGTGTGTCTATATCTCTGGCAGTACCATCGTCTGTCTGCGGCAGCCCACTTTGCTGGCTGATGCTACCGTTCCTGTCGTCCCTACTACTGCTTCGCCCTACGGGTTCGCTATGCCCATTAATAGGCCCTTCGTGGGTCTTTGTGAGCTCGTTGCCTAAAAGTGCACCCCTATCACTATCTAAGTCCGCTGTCGCAGTACCGTTCCGTGCGTTCCCATTGGCAGTCGCCTCTCGTGTTCTATTTATATACAGTGCTCTATATTTGTCTTCCAATGACTCATTCCTTTCCGACGGTCGTTCCGGCGGCCTGTCGTCGTCTCTGACATTCCACCGCTCTCGCCCTCGATCGCGCCGCCTGTCATCTACATTAAAAATAGAATTGGTAAAATGTGTCAAATGTCCTTATCACCAGAACTAGGAACACAATCACAATCAGCTGAGCCAATCTTTAAACAGAGAGAGACAAAAGCCAATAAATTTTCCGAAAATTAACTCGAGCTTCAAATGCGAGTACAAGTGAGGCTTGGCGCCCGTGAAACGTAGGCGCAGGTATTTAGATCAAACATATACATACATACACATGCGTACATATATGTAACCTTAGGTGCGCAATCCCTCACCAGCTGCAGTCCATATCTGTTCTATACTCAAGCATTGCTTGCAACGTATAGAATATGGCCAGGGTGCTAGCATCAACCAGTTCTAGATCCTTCTACACCCTCCGTAAGCTGCATTTCTATATATAAATATAT
>NW_014031252.1:0-1094 GCF_001186125.1 Sphaeroforma arctica JP610
AACGTGAAGGTCTCAGAGCAAACTTCTGCTACAATTGCTAAATGTAGGGTGTCTAATCAGTTACACAATGTGGAACATCAGTGTTTTTTTAAACAAGTATTCTTTTGTTCCTCCGAGTAGAGTTTATCTTTTCTTTACAGCTCTGAAAGAAAGAAAATACCAAGTCTAAATAAATCTGTTGGATATGGAGATCGCATTAAGTGTTCTTGTAAAAAGAAAAGAAAAACACTCGACATCTAACTATATTTATTTTGCTGTAAGTTGTAAAACATAAAAGAGTAAAACAACGCTCCAAGAGTCGATGATGCAACGGGCAGAATAGCTACACGGTGTAAGAGGAAGTTTGCTTCTACCGCGTTCCGTGAAAAATCACGGTCAATCTCGGGTACGTCGCGCGTGCACGACACAACTCACTTGAAGAATTGAATGCTTAGTTACGTTGCCACTGTATACAGGTACAGCACGACAGCAATGAAAGGGTGGCGTGCGACACTTAGTAGCTTGATTTTTCAGATGCATACGGTCTCACCAAACTACCGTATACATAGTCTTTCTGTGAATTTACAGTCTGTACAAGAAGACTTTTCAACATTTTAAAAGTATGCACCAAAATAAACATTGGGTATACCGAGTCTCACCAAGCACAGAATGATCCACCATTACACGACTATCTTTACAACGAGTGTATAAATAGGGGTTTAATTTAATCGGTGAGAAATCTAATTTAATTTTTAATAATATTTCTACTATTATTATTTCACTTTACGTCGCACATACACAAGATGACTTGTATGACGCTTATCCGAGGTGAATTGAAAGTATGTGCTCATACAGATAGGAACTCGAAGACCGTGTGTGGGAAACACAGGCGCAACGGGTCATATCCCGGTTATATAATGCAACTCCACTAGCTGGTACACACATACAGGCCCCAGATATCACTGGAGTGGTGGATCGAGTCGCTGTTTTTTCTACAATACACCGGCTACACTGAGCTATATGATAAACTGCATGCCATTAAACAATGCGTCTATCCGGACGATGGAGTGGCGATGACACGGCCCACCACTCGAAAGTGGTACACGTCCTCCGAT
>NW_014031251.1:0-1094 GCF_001186125.1 Sphaeroforma arctica JP610
GAATATATATGTAAAAATATACGGCTGTTTTTGAATATTGCGAGTCATCGCTATGGAATTGTGGCATAGTAGAGAACTAGACTATTCAGTATTCACAGCCCACAGGAGGACAGCACAACAAGAGTGGTATATTTTTTTAAATAAATTTGATAAAGCGTTGACAGCACAAGTTGACAACGACACAAAAGTGTTCCAAAAATAAATAAAATATTTAAATAATAGATCCCGACGGCGCTGGTGTATTTATTATTTACAGTTTTTTGCTTTTAATTTTCAGAAGGCTATGTTTTTCAAATAAATATATATTTGAATATACTCTCGTGTGTAGCTATGTCTTTCCTCATACCACCGACTCATAAACGTAGTAAACATATAGTAGCGCTATACTCTCTCTCGTGTGCAACCTTATTATCGGAGTGCAAATTATATATCTGCTACGGTACAAAAGTATACACTTTAATATAATAACAGAAGAATACGGCGGGTAGTTTTTCTGCATCTGAATCGCATCGATGTTTGACGTTTCCGATACACAGAGTAAGTTTTATATACGCTACCTATTTAGTCTGAATTGTATTCATACGTCTCTATCTGTTTGTAGTTTAAATATGTCTGTAACTGTGTATAGTTTGAATTGTCTGTCATTATTTGGGCATAGTGTGAATTTCATGCTAATATGTGTTTATATATATTATTTTTTGTAACTATATGTGTATATAGTTTGCAAAATGGGAAGCGAGCTCTGCTTTACCGACTTCGCGTCGCTGTACTAACCCGTCGCCAACATGCAGTATATAGTGTAAATAGATGGCTGTATTTTAAGATCGAATATTGCGACTGAGGTATGCTTTATACTCTGTATTTGTCAGCATGAAAGTTAACTGCTAGTGCATAGGAAACGCAAACTTATATGTATATCCAACTGTTGAACATTGCAAAAAAAAAACCCCCTGGGTGTGCATGTGAGAAGTGTTAAACAGCGTACAATGCGTGCAGCATTAGAATCTTCTTTTAGATATGCGTACATGTAAGTGTTGATTCGTTGCCAATATGTATGATAAGATCATGGTCGCTCCCAGTTACAAATATTGATA
>NW_014031250.1:0-1094 GCF_001186125.1 Sphaeroforma arctica JP610
ACATAAATATATATATATGGATGCCCATATATATATATATATATGTATATATGTATATTATTATACCTACCAACTTACGTCAATATATTAGTGAATTCATCCTCACAAAAACGAGCTCACAAGGGTTTTTTCATATCCACTAACCCTTTCGCAGGTGTGATTCCCATTTGTCTGTTCTGCGGCGGGCTGTGGCTGCGTCCGTGGCCATCTAAGAGCTACTGGACCTTCAACATTGTGTACATCCAGTTTGTGATTGCGGTCAAGTATCTGTTCCAGTTGGAAGGCTGGTACTTCAACCAGGTTGGTTTCTCCCACGAGTTTATTTTCCGAACCGGGTTTTATTCAGCAAGTTTATTTCCGTGATTGATCTTTCCTTGAGTTTATGTCGAAGATTTTTCTGTGGTTCTTTGTCTCGCTCGTTGTCTCGGGGGGAGTACATGATGTGTAATGAGAGTACTGGGAAATCCTTTGAATGTGTAGTTGATATATTGGTATGTGGTTTAATATTGGTATGTGCTTATATATATTTTATGTGTATATATATTGGTTTGTGTTTATATACTAATATGTGATAATATATTGGTATGTGTTTATATTTTAGTATGTGTTTATACATCGCTATTTTTTATATATTGCTATGTATTTGAAGCCCACATCCGGATATACACTGCACACACGTACCCGTGGCTGATTCCAATTACAAATTGCTATTCTCGGACATGTGTTTATTTTTTGTTTATTCATTCATTTTATCTCGTTCTACATTTAGAATCCAGACAATAGGTACGTGTACGTCATAGGGATTCAGAAGCAAATGCGGGGCAATTTCGCCTGGAGTGAGACCATGGATTTGGCCCTGTTTGTGGCTATTTTATACCACCGCCACATGTCCGAATTTTTGGGCACATGGGATGATAAAGAGCACAAACGAATCAGTCAGTTGCTCACCAATCCGAAAATACAGGACACTAAAACGGCCCAATTCGGTGAGTTTGGATATCCAGTTTAGTTGTTTGTTCCGCATTGCGCGAGTTTTAGAAGAAAGGATCCTAGTCTACGCGTGGATCTGTGTTGAGAGGTAGGTGTTCTAAAAC
>NW_014031249.1:0-1094 GCF_001186125.1 Sphaeroforma arctica JP610
ATATAAGCTACAGGTATAATCTAATGATCATCTCTGGTTAACTATCTAGTACCAAATTCACGGGAAGATCCACGGAAAAGGGCCCATTTTTTTGGCATTTTGGAGGTTCGCTCGGCAACAGAAACCAGTTTCTCTCGAGCAACCACCAAAGAGTATCGATTACCACTGCTCTATAGCCCTATAAGGAATCACCTACCCGCGCACCTTCACACTCGTCTCTGAACACAGATGTCTACAACAACCAACCGAAGATACACACACGCCCATACTCTTTCGCTCATACTCTCCAGTACTCACCTCCCTTGCAACAACCCCACACCTACCTTTGAACTCGTCATCACCAAAGATGTTTTCGCACTCCTCATCACCATACAGCACACCGTCGCCGCATTCATTCTCTACCAACTTGCAGTCGTCGTTGCAGTAGAAGGTGTCGTTGGTTCCTCGGGTTCCGTCACACTCTTCGTTCAGGTCAGGGCTTGCCAGACCATCGCCACATCGCAGCACAGCCCAGTCAGGCACTGACTCTGTGTCATCGGTGCATGTATCGTCCTGGAGGGGTTTCATACGCGGAGTGTGGTCGTTAGAGTCAGGGTGATAAGTACTTGGTAGCAGGATAGGATGAAATCGATCTGATATGTTCAAAGGATATGGATAAAGGTTCAGATGACAAAGAAACCAAACAGTGGTTAGATGGGACCGGCAGAAGAATGAATAACAATCACAGACCACTATGAGGCCTATAGCAGTACGCACCTCATTCTCAACCCGGTTGCTGGCACGAACTCCTGGGGGTGGGCACCACTCGTACAGGTATCGAATCTGCACTATAACTTCAATGGAAGTAGTGATGTCTGACAGAATGTTGAGTCCCTGGATCTCAGCCATGCCCACGGCATCTGTGTGTAGTATGAATGTGTCGCTTCCATCGTTGGAGAAGTTGTCTTTCTCCTGTATGAACGAACAAAGTGTGTATTATATTAGTACTATATAAGTATTATATACATATATAGACATACAAATAGACAAATCAACATGTATATGTATATATAAATATATTTATATATATATATGTGTATATACATACACACACA
>NW_014031248.1:0-1093 GCF_001186125.1 Sphaeroforma arctica JP610
CATAAGCATATAAACAACTCATTCTGACTACCCACATAGAAAGTTCACTTACTCGCACTCGTCCTCGTGCACATAGCCCCAATCGATCACTTGATCTGTTGCAAGTGGTACAAGTCCTTGTTCGTTCTGGATCATCACCAGGAGAGCCTCATAGATAGATTTGTACTGCGACTGTATATGAAGGGCATATAAAGACGTATGGGTCAGTTCGGTACAAAGTATGTGCATATACGTCTGCATATGCCATTTAGGATCATATACAGAAGAGCCTCATAGATGGATTCATAATGGACTGTGTATGAAGTGTTTTTAAAGGCGTATGGGCCAGTTCGGTACAAAGTATGTGCATATACGTCCGCATATGCCGTTTGGGACCATATGCAGAAGTGCCTCATAGACGGATTCTTAATTGGACTCCGTATGAAGTGTAACGAAACCACCCAAACGATTAACTACCATGTATCCTATTTTGCAATATCGACTATATGTGAATAAAGCGGTACTGTAATCTATGTATATTAATCACTATGTAGGAAACCATTCCAGTTTATAAGTATAATGGCACAGTCAGGCACAAATGATGTGTAGTAAAGTGTCCGTGTGATCTCGAAATGCACGTGGTGGTGCTATAGAATCCTTGGGGGGGGGGGTTCGAATGGGGTTATAGCCTGGCCTAATCTACACACACGAATACACTTCCAGTGATATTGACCAACATGTACATACCACATATCCACAACCAAGGCGCTTCTTAAAGTAATGTATATCTATAATTGCAATATAGTAATAAGGTAATATAATAATATTTTAAAGTAGTATAGTAGTATAGTAGTATAGTAGTATAGTATAGTAGTATAGTAGTATAGCAAAATAGTTTAGAACTATAGTACTATAGTATAGTAGTAAGTTCTCAGCCACTTACCTCCGTCTGTACGGCATGGTTGCGGTATTCGCGGATATTACTGACAACATTGGCAATGTTAAACTCGACATCGTCATATTTGTCGCTGAGAATACTCTGTGCATTACATAGAAAAAAGATTACCCAATGCGAAAGCCAACGATAAATCGGCTGTATTAGTGCTTGTGTGAT
>NW_014031247.1:0-1093 GCF_001186125.1 Sphaeroforma arctica JP610
AATATCCTACATCTACTAATGTCTCAAATAGGTCCAAGTAGATGAGTCATACCAAATACCCAGGCTATTGGAGCCATTAAAGTGCATTTAGAACACTTTGGTAATATTGGAAAAAGAGCTTGTATTAAATTATTTAAAATACAAATAAAAACCAATGTATTATCTCAATTGATCTTGATATTTTAGACTGACCGGAGGCCGTAATTCTACAAAATCATCCTTTGGTAGACGCCTATCAAATAGACCTCTCCAAACATAATGCGTGGGCTAATACACCATGGCATTTAATTGTCTAATTACTAAATTATGCTCATATACACAAAGCTACCATCACGTTATGTTGCCCATTACGGAGTAAAGATCCATGGCTCAATAAATTAATAAGCATGATAATATGCGAGCCAATATATTTAAATAGGGAAGTAGATACTTTCCTATATCAGGGTACCCGAGCCTTGTATCCTTGTGTAAGGTCTATAGTTGTAAAGACTGTAGCACCTTCCATCCTTCAATAGGTACATGTCATACCCGCACTGTGCGTCGGCACATTTCTAAATGCAGATTCCTTGTCCTTCGCCTCCGCGCGTGCCCGTTTATTGGGTCGCGTGGATTGAGTGGAGTCGCGAGCACGTGTTTGGTTAGGACGTGTCTGATGAGATTTATCATCTGACGTCTGGCTGGATAGGTATCCTTGATCAGTGAGCTCGCGCGGTTTCTTATTTACTGCCTTTCCCTTCAAGGTTACTCGGGTGTGGGGGGGAAAGAGTGGGTACAGTATCATAAAACTGTTCCCACGTAAGTCGGGATAGATTAAACTTTGTTTCATGTCCCTTGTCTCGAGCCTCAGTAGCGTAATTACGTCGCAACTCGGTGTTCAGACTTTCACGGTCGTTGTTCCCTATGTTCTTACAGAACACATGCATAACCAGGAGCTCGTACCATTGCAGCGCCTTGTCCTTTGTCATATGATGATGTTTAAGGTCAGCATCAAGTTTCAGAATAGAACTCTGAATAGAAGTATTCTCAACTGGTTTAGTTAAGATTGAACTCAGTCCTGAACTTCGCATGTCCTTGCTCAATAAGGACGTAACCA
>NW_014031245.1:0-1093 GCF_001186125.1 Sphaeroforma arctica JP610
TAAGAGACACCTCAATATATATAAATATATTAATATATAAATATATATATATATTAGCCAGAGCATGAAGATAAGCGACACCTCATGACATCTCATGACACTAACCCGTGAGTGTACGTATGGCATGACACTACGGCGACAGCACACACCAGCACTAGCACTAGTACTAGCACTAGCCATGCTACGTGTTATGCACCTTGTGTCATTTGTCATGTGTGATATCTCATGTGTCATATGTCATGTGTCATGTGGCATATATCATATGTTATCATATATCCATGTGTCATGTGTCATGTGTTAATATAGTTGATTGCCCATGGCATGAGGTGGATATACGCTGCACCCGTTGGCCACTCACCTCTGGCGCGCCTCTTTTCTAACTTGCGGCACATGACACTCTCCCAATCGTCTTGTTCTGGCGGCGCCTGAATGAAATGGGTTTAGGACTTAAGGACAGAATAACAGAACAAAATGACAACGCACGACACCTGTGAGGTATGAGCGCAGGTTACATAGCACACAGGTAGCCATGATACTGTAAGCGAACACACGTCGATGCAGAGCCAAGTAAACCCTGAAGACTTCGCACACGCTGCCGGGTGATGTATTAAAATAGTTGCATGTGGGGCGTATATATATATATATATATATATACATACACACATACACCACACCTATGAAAACACACCTCTGGAATGAGGATGAAGTCAGCGCCCGTAGCCACTCCAGCCGCCCAGGCCAAATAGCCGCAGTGTCGGCCCATAACTTCGAGTACAAAGGTGCGCTGGTGCGAAGTGGCTGTGCTATGGACAGCGTCAATGGCTTCGATGATGCGGTGTAGGGCCGTATCTGTCCCAATGGTCAGCTCTCCTGTGGTGGATGGGTGAGGGTAGTGTAAAGTTGGGGTGAGGGTTTGTGTTGTATGTACTAGAGACAAGGCTTTCAGTGTGTGTTTTTTTGTACTGGATATAGGCAGGATATTTTCCCAGGCATTGCATAGGCTCACAAAAACTGTGAACTGACTGTTTTAGAAAATACTCGCGTAATAGTGCAGGATGATATATTGGTGCATTTTGGTATATATTTATATTTA
>NW_014031244.1:0-1093 GCF_001186125.1 Sphaeroforma arctica JP610
ATATTATAATATATATATATAATAGTATATATATATATATATATATATATATGCATATTTATATACTCATATCCATATGTATACATATATATAGATATAGATATGGATATATTATCTCGATATACCTGTGACAACAAATAGCCTAAAGCGTAATCGTGATAGCGTGGATGAGTGCTTGTTTACGCCGTGCTCTATTGATGTTTTTAGCTTGCTCTGTTGTATATATACACATAAAAGCTACACTCACATTATTCGACAGTTTTGTAACCTCTTATATCATGGTTTCGTCACCAACCCATAACGGCCTGCATAATTAAATGAATAATTTCTACCATATGTAGAATTGTAGGTCTCTCCATTCTTTCTGAGGGCTAATTGCCAAGGATATTATACTCTGTATCCGTATCTCCTTTTCAGCTGGTCCGGCCCATGCCTATTCATCTGAGTGGTTATCTCAACATTCTCCCCTGTGTCCATTCCTGCAGGTATAATCCGCACTCGCAAAGCCGTACGATACCTTTGACCTGGTGAATCAAACACAGGCGGTGTTTGCCACCCTCTCCACACTGGGTGGCTGGGAAGGTGTGTGAATCACATTCGTTTGTTATGTTTTCAGCATTGTATGAGTGTGTGAACATGAGCAAGCGTAGTGCTTGTATGAGTGTGTACATGAGCAGGGGTTGTGCTTGTATGTGTGTGTGTACATGTGCATGGATGTGGCTTGTATGAGTGTGTGTACATGAGCAGGTGTATGGGAGTGTTTGCCGCAATGTATATGTATGGGCAAATGTCTGTAGGCGTGTGTGTGGCCTATCCCAGATCTGTGTCTGCTGTGTCGCATATCTGCGAGTGGGTGTCAGTGTGTGCACGGCGCATGTTCTGTTTGTGAAACAATGTACGCTTCTTCTATTCCAGAGTTTGAGTTCACATTTTCCCAGGCGGGCTGAGGGGGGTTTTTTTAGGAGTATTTTATGTAGTAGATGTACTTATTTGTGTTTGTGTGCAAGTTTATATTTATATATGTATAATATATCTATACCTATATATATGTATATATATATGTATATATATATATATATATATATATATATAT
>NW_014031243.1:0-1092 GCF_001186125.1 Sphaeroforma arctica JP610
TGTGTGTGTGTGTGTGTGTAGTAATAATATATATATATATATATATATATATATATATATATATTGTGTAACTACGTCATCATACTTATAATATACCATCAGCCGTTGTTCAAACACCAGGCAACTACATTTCTACTCATGTACTATACCTACAGCTCTCAACACGCGACCACAGAAACCAGTCAAGCCACCGATCAACAATGCTAGCACATTGGATCACAGCTCCTCAAAATCAGGTGCGATATGCATAGCTTTGGCTTTTTACAGTTTTTGCTTTTTATGGTTTTGGCTTTTAATGGTTTTAGCTTGTGGATCACAGTTCCTCAAAATCAGATGCGATACTTATAGTTTTGGCTTTTAATAGTTTTGCGCATCTGATGTTTCGTTATTCAGTGTATTTGGCACTCCGATGCCAAAAGTGATTATGATTTTACAACCGGTGTATGCAACAATTGAGGCACTTAGGTCCCAATTTGGGTATATCTTCACATTTCCATACCTGTTTTGTTGTATCCAAAGAGTCTGTCCATCTAATACTCATGAACAGATATAACAAACACAACGTTCAATCACCTTCTAGTCCCTTGACTAGCTCTGTTGCACTCTCACTCTCTCACACACTCTCTCTCTCTCACTCTCCCAATCTCTCTTTCTCTCTCTCTTTTTCACATACACATACTCTCTCTCTCGTCGGTTTATCACATCGATGCAGTGCCACAGCTGAATCGGGTGACATCAAGTTCGGGTATGTGTAGTGTGAGTTGGCGAACCTTTCATTTCAGTGGCTGTATTGTCATTTAGAAGTGTGCGTGTGTTTGTGTGTGTGTAAATGTAGTACTATTCACTGCATGCATAGACAGTGTTGTATCTATATCATGTGATGCTGTGGCTGTATTGTCATTTAGAAGTGTGCACGTGTTTGTGTGTGAGAGTGTAGCCAAACACTCCATGCTGTTTCGGTGGTGTGGCTCAAATTAATATCTATGCCCACCAAGTTGCATACATATTTGACCTGTCTTTTCAGTAAGATACTTCTACCCACTATACTGTCGGAGAGCTCTCGTTTGTGTGTGTTTGTATGTGTGTGCGTAT
>NW_014031242.1:0-1092 GCF_001186125.1 Sphaeroforma arctica JP610
ACATACATGCATTCATACATACAAACATTATATGCATATATACTTACATACATACATGTATACATGCATGCATACATACACCCATACATACATACATACACTTATACATATACACTTAGTATATAATTTCTTACATCTATTATTGCCTCATACATACACACACATATACATATACATATACAGCGATATACACAACACACACCCCTGTCCGCCTCGTCTTCGGTGACCCGTTCCACTAGCCCCAGTTTCTGCTTGAACTGGCGCCATTGGCCTGTCATAGCATCCTCTACACTGGACGCTCTACGGATAGGCCCCACGTGACTGTTAATTTCTGGGGATGAGCTCTGCATGTCATCGTTGTTATTACCGCGGCGCGAGTGTACTATAACCCGGTAGTGTGTATGTGTGTTTAAAGATTTGGGATTAGAGCTTGGCAGACAGCCATGTTTTTATTGATGTTTTGGCATTTAGGATTGAGATTTGGAACGAGCAATAGTTAGGTATTTACGGCTTGTGGATACAATTTAGGACCACGGTACTATTTACGCAGAAGAATTTCGGGAAATTGGAGGGTATGTATAAGGCTTGGGAGTTAGAATTTAACATTGCAACCTCGCAAATCAAAGAGACAACAGGAAGCTAAATATGGTTTTGTAGATAAATCTGGCATATATTTTTAATGAAGAACTACGTCCCAATCTATTTGGCAAGAGCACTTAAAGGTAGTTGGTGTCGTCGAGTCACAAAAGCCTACTGCAACGTAACACCCATTGCCACTCAGAAAGAGAAAATCACTCAGCATGAAAGCCAGAGACGTACATACCATCAGGGAACATTCGCATCGTAAACACAATAGCAGTGCAGCATACAAGTCACATGAATATCTCGAACTGAACATACACAGTCAATATCGGTAATAATAATACAGACTTAGAAAGACAGTCATACAATAATAATATACAACACCATCATCAAGCACACAATTCTATTGTATCATTATCGTAGCAGTTGTTTCCTCACCCTCAAGAAGTGAGTCAAGTCAATTGTAGCAATCTTGTCAAATTGACATTGAAGTGTCGGTCACAAACATGC
>NW_014031241.1:0-1092 GCF_001186125.1 Sphaeroforma arctica JP610
GGCTGAGAATTCTATTGGCATATACTGCAACTGGGTTTAGCACGCCTCATAATTTATCTGTTCAGTCACTACCTCCGTGGTAAATGAACATGCAGAAACCCTTTTGGCAACCACTGCAACTGTATTGAACACGACCAACAATCTATCTGTTCAGATGATATAACACGAGTGCATGCGTTTATCAAAATTCCATAGGCGCAGTGTCGTTTAATTGCCCCCTTAGACGCAAAGTAAACATCAATTCACCTTTTGTAAGCCTTGTATCCTCGATTTGCAGTTTTCGGACTGCCCATATCCGACATCCTGTGACAGAGACCGATGAACTGTGAGTGCTACAGCTTATCTTCAAGCCAACAAGGGAACAAGAAGATCCACTCTCTATCTCAGATATATATAGTCGATAGTCGAAGATACAGTTCTTTACTTGCATGGATTTTTACATATGCGTCTGGTGATTGATCATAGCTACATATGTACTGCGGTTTGTGGCAAGCTGATGTCACATACGGTAGCATGGTGACGGCTCCGAACGCCCGATGAAATGGAGAAGGATTATCGTGTTTTGTCCATCCTTTCGTAGCAATGGTTTCACTCATCTTTATGTATGTGTGGTGCGAGCTTCAACTGTTTACCGCACTATTTCTTAGCATAAATAAATACTTTCTAACTTCCATACCATACGTGCTTAATAGACTGTTTCGCATTTCGTCCTGAGAATCGTTGACACGCGACTTCTGCACAAGTGATGTACTCAAAGTGTGTCCGTACCTTACACGCACTTATACGAACGCTTATCACATACACAGGTACTCCTGACAGTCACGGCACAGACGGCCCTAGACCGACTGGTCATTGGTATCTCTGGGATGAGAGGTTTTTCTCTTTTATTGTGTACATATTTTACAGTACGTGCTTTAAAACGCTCTTTTCCACTTGCGCTTAGGTCGAAAAATGATACATATTTAATTAGGCGACTGGCAGTATATAAATAATCCCCCAGGTTGAGTTTGTAAAACATTAATACATGCTGGAGTTATATATTAAAAAAAAAATGCCGGATATTTTAAGCTCATTTGATTAAGGTGATGCTAC
>NW_014031240.1:0-1092 GCF_001186125.1 Sphaeroforma arctica JP610
ATATATATATATATGTATATAAATTCTAACGTATCTCACGTTTGAGAATCATTTTAGACGCAAATACTGCACATTGCCTCGTCAGAAGCTGTTTTCATATTCTCTCTGCCGCATTTAAGCAGTTTCTTCATTTCAGAACAAACAGAAATGACCAGGAGACCGCATGGCATCGAATGTACCGAAGGGGGGTTAGTAGATTGAATAGCCACAGAACACAGTGGCATGATTTTTATATTTACCTTCTTGGATAATATTTACAACAGAAATGTTTCATCAGAGTGCTAAACGTGACCGCAATACAGTGTACACAGTGTAGAACCTGACCTGGACGGTATAAAATTGCACCAAGAACTATCATCAACTATACGAGTCACCATAAAAGTTCAATAGTTAGCCCAGTTTTCTATCACATACTGTAGTCTTATCATCCTAAGGAGCTGCGTATCACATACTGTAGTCTGATCATATCATCTTAAGGAGCTGCGAAGTAAAATACAGGCAAAGTATTCAATATATTTACACAATGTATACACATAAGTACATATCAACAGATGCTATTATTGCAATCCAAAAACTTTGAAGGCTAAAGATAAATACATTCACAATTTCACGTGGACGTGTGTGGATGTGATATTCTATTTTATTTATTACTTTATTTGTTCATTAAAAATTGCGGCAAAAAAAATATGTTTGTTTGCAATTTACGTCATACTGATATGAGCTGTCGAAAATACTCTCACTACATTCGAGTCTACGATAAATACATAGTATTCCGCAAATAATATAATATTTGACATTTGTGTCGAAACAGGCCACAATCGGAACTATAGTCTCTAGAACACATCCATAACAATGACCGCCTCATTGATCAAGAGAGTGGAGAAGTCCATCTTCGCCGATTACTTCCAGGTACACATTTAAATTCGCAGACGGAGTTCTTGTCTTTGGCAGACGATTCTTGGTTCAAAGCCAGGATGAAATCAGGGTAGCCAGGGTGGTGCATTGGCGTGCTCAGCCTGGCATCCGTACGTACATAGCGAACTAATAATTTACTCAGCACTTTTTTATGCGTATCTACAAATACACAATATA
>NW_014031239.1:0-1092 GCF_001186125.1 Sphaeroforma arctica JP610
AAATTGTCCGTATGCCTTGAAACACCCTCCTAAGTGTATGTGTATGCCCATCTATATATAAAAACTAACCATCCTTTATTCATATCAACTTCTATCCGCTGAAAAAGTGTCCGTATGCCTTGAAACACCCTCCTAAGTATATGTGTATGCCCATCTTTATATAAAACTAACCATCCTATATTCATATCGACTTCTATCCGCTGAAAAATTGTGCGTATGCCTTGAAACACCCTCCTAAGTGTATGTGTATGCCCCCGTCTTTATAAAAACTAACCATCCTTTTTTCATATCCACTTCTATCCGCTGAAAAAGTGTCCGTTTGCCTTGGAACACCCTCCTCAGTGTATGTGTATGCCCCCATCTTTATATAAAAACTAACCATCCTTTATTCATATCCACTTCTATCCGCTGGTGTGCAGTTGTTTGTATCCTCCAATCAGGGCGACGAAGACACCACCAAAATTTCATATCTGGAATTTATTGGCAGCCCTCGAGCGGCCACAAATATGAACGAATTCAAACGGGTTGCTGGAAAAGCCGGGGAAAGCGATCACTAAGCTATGGATAGAATGGCCAGAGTGCCATGTATATGTATGCCTGTGTGGATCTGATGTATATAGACCTCCGTGGATCTGATGCCGAAAAAAATATATGAATAAACAGCCCTCTTAAAATTGTACCGGTACATATGATTTCCAAGGACAAGCAAGTAGTATACTGCGAATTACAGGATGGTTGACGAGCAGATGCAATGGCGTTTTGCGGCCAACTCGTTGTGAATACGAGTATTTTCTTTCAATGACGCGAACAATTTAATATACGAAATATGCAAGTATATATGTTTATGTATATATTCATGAAATGCATTTTGTCATATCCTATATGTATACACATCTATGCATTATCCCACACACATGCACATATATTCACGTACACACACACGTATGCACACACGGACAACCCTTCCAGATTTGATACATTTGACGTCGTGTTGTACGTTTATTAGTATATTTTGTTATGTGAATCATTTAACGCTGCAGCCCATACAATTTCTTGTGGCCATAACAATAAAGCTCAGTGCACTCTTTGATG
>NW_014031238.1:0-1091 GCF_001186125.1 Sphaeroforma arctica JP610
GTTTATCTACACAAGGAATTCACATGTACTACACTCATCTCTCGAGTGTGTTTATCTACATAAGGTATTCACATGTACTATACTCATCTCTCGAGTGTGTTTATCTACACAAGGTATTCACATGTACTATACTCATCTCTCGAGTGTGTTTATCTACACAAGGTATTCAAACGTGCGTTTTTCTCATCACCTGCCATTGTTCACGGCGACAGGAAATCAACAACAAACGCAGAGCAGCCAGGCAGCAGATCCAATTCAAAACAAAAGAAACTCCCGATGTCATGGAACAAGCAGGTACACACCCAGAGTCATAGACTTGGACATGCACACACACTCACATCCATGTAAAAACCCTAAAATCGGTTGTTGGGGTTCGGTTTCAGTGGTTTTACGGTTTCAGGAGTTTAGGGGTTTAGGGTTTTTTGTTAATAATTTTGCGTTGTATTGTATTTTAATAGAGTATCATCTGTCGTCGTTGTGCCGTTAAGATGTGTTGGGGCAGGTCATTGCCAATACCTACATCGATCCCTTCCCGTCTCAATTGCATCTGTACACCTCTCAATTGCATCTGTACACGTGTGGTGGGTGATATAACCGACACATCCGGCTCTTCTAAGCAGCCATGCCACGCCTCTGCATTGTATTGTATGTGTGCACACGATTGTTGTGTTCGTAGTATGTCTCATTATTAGCCTCTGCATTGTATTGATGTGTGCACACAGTTGTTGTGTTCGTAGTATGTCACATAATTAGCCTCGGTGTGCTAAACTCTAAAACCCTAACCCTAAACCCTCAAATCGTTAGCCCCGGTGTGTGCTGAGCGAGTGCGTCAGAAGGTCAGTCCGTCTGCGTAACCCTATTTCCCAATGATCGATATGGTGATAGTCATGTTGTTGTGTTATGGTGTTATTGAACCACACCCATTGGTACTCTTTTTGGCATATGGCACAGACTGTCAAACTATCTTGTATGGCGATGTTCATGTTATTGTGTTATGGTGTTGTTGAACCACACCCATTGGTACTCTGTTTGGCAAATGGCGCAGACTGTCAAACTATATTGCATGGCGATATTCATGTTATTGTGTTATG
>NW_014031237.1:0-1091 GCF_001186125.1 Sphaeroforma arctica JP610
ACATATATATATTTGCGTATAAACGTATGTCGTACTATATTAAAAGCTCGCGGACTGAGGAGGAGAGAGTGTTGACCGTGAAAGCGTCATGCGAGGTCATTACCACATCAAATACATTTTAAACTTCATTGCTATTTTTATGTGCGGTTAAATGTACTTCTATGTTGGTATAGGAAATGAGGCAGCAATACTATCTACATCTGTCGTACTCGTAAACTTGTATATGAAGACTCTGTGTCGTTGGTTGTATATGTATATGTATGTATAGAATATATACGTATGTATGTATAAATTATATATGTAAATAAGACTTTCATGTTATATACATAATATACACTCAACAAGTGCAGTTTACCTCGAAGGCTATCGCCAAAGGACTTTGCTTGACTTTACCTACACATACCACCCACAAGCCGGCACCCACACTTTCACACACCCACACGAGCCTACGAGGAGCGACGCAGAACTACATACATTCGTACACGTGTTCATCTCGCATCTGTGTAATCTATTGCAGCCGGATGAGGAAGATAGAGTATTGACAGTACAATTCGCCTGGGAGGGTATCACCAAACAAGTCACTACGTTACTTATCGGCACTAGGTATCTGCTTGAGGCTTACCCTGTGACGTTCGCAAGGTCAAGGATGTGTTGTATATACCTATGTGGGCTGATGTGCTACATGTAAATATATGTACAATATATTACACAGAATTGTTTTTTGGTGTAGTTGTGTGTGACGCCACGCACATTTGTACACGGGCATATGGAGCATTCGTTACGGCGTACGATATCGCTTCTGTACTCATTTTGTATGCTCTACATTCCTCTGATTGACTATTTGTTTGTAGATGGATCGTCTTGTATTGTACTTTTATGAATATATGTGTGTACATGCCGTTAAGTGCGTTTGATTTCCGTTTAATTCCGTGTCACACTATTCTCTTATTTCCTATTACATAGTCCAGAGTTCGAGTTGGCGTTGTATACGCTGTGCTTTTTGGCAGGTCAGGACGATAACCAAGTGACTGTAGGAGATTATGATCTCATCATTAAGGTGAGACTATATTTGCAAGGAGTGAAATATTAAT
>NW_014031236.1:0-1091 GCF_001186125.1 Sphaeroforma arctica JP610
GGACTGCTTCCACCTACCCTAGCCATCACACGTATGTATATATATATATATACGTTGACTGCTCCTAACTACAGGACCAATAACAGCAACCCTGATAAACATTTGTTGGAGGTGTCGCTGCATATCGTATACAATGCCCAACCTAACAAACCGATGTGCACTATATAGATAAAGCTGTATGTGAGTGTAACCACGGCCACATACGGTTCAAGGTTTGTACACACCGGACACTACTCAAGTCAACGGGCTTGCATAGCATGCTGCGGAGGTGCTGTGTTTCGGTTTTGTTCATAAGACCGATTGCTGATCATATCTAAATATTTGGACCATTTCCATGTTGCACTCGCACACTACAACTACAACTGGCGACGTGTGCTTGGTAGAGCATTTCGGTTCTCACTCTGAGCTAGATGGTCCCAGACACCCAGGGCTTGAGTCCCAAAGCCAGATGTATTATATCAGGTTTCATATAGCGCTGTGAATAGATATATTTCCTAATAGTGAATAAATCTATATTTTAATAGTAAATAAATCGATACCTTAATGGTGAATAAATATATATCCTACTTATGAATAAATCTATATATAATTGTGAATCAATCTAGATCTTAATTATATATGTAGTGAATCAATCTATATCATATTAGTAAATAAATCTACATTCTAACCAAATATCAATTGTTGGTGAACCTTAAAGACTTTTGCATTTTTATGTTTCAATAGAAGATTAGCAGAGGAACCCAATTTATTTTTTTATGTATGAGATACACTGTAACCCCGAAACCCTACGCAAATATCCCACAGGCCAACTGTCTCGTAGTTCGGGTTTGCGGGCCGGTCCTTTGCGAAACTTTTCGGGTACACGCCTGGCCCTGAGTAATGTTATCGAGATTGGCGGCGAGAAATACGAAAGCGATTCACAGACCAACGCCAAACGAACAATTTTGGATAAGCTGGGACGAAATTTACTTCATCTGGTATAATGATTGCAAGCGTGTCCTATGATTAGTCAGATTTAGTATGACCATACTACACGTATATATATATGTATATATATATATATATATATATATATGTGTGTGTATATATAT
>NW_014031235.1:0-1090 GCF_001186125.1 Sphaeroforma arctica JP610
TTCCGTTAACTTAATTAACTTCTACACAGCACGCATATATATATATATATATATATATATATATAGTATATCCATTCGTAACAAATTTCAGATTCTCATTTCGTTCTCTCACACTCTATATGCCCGTAGTGGAAGCCTATCTTTCTGGGTACAGTTGACCCCAACAGCAGTATGGCTGGTCTAAAGAGAGCAGTGGATTCACAGAAGTGCATCCGTGCTGGTGGTAAGCACAATGATCTAGACGATGTGGGCAAAGACAACTACCATCACACATTCTTCGAGATGCTGGGCAACTGGTCCTTCGGCGACTATTTCAAGGTGCGTTAATTGGGTTCCCTGGGTCTAGACTTTAGTGTATAGCTGTATCTGTCTCAAATTTGTATTATTCTGCTCTGTGTTGTATCTGTCTAATGTACTACTTCAGTGTCTTCATTTGGCTCTATGTGTCTAAGATTGGGTTTATACATACGCATCCGACGCAAATTCATGGGGTTCTATCTTGTGCTATATGCGTCTACGTACGATGTGGCTATTCCAGGGTACTTCATTGCGCTCTGAGTTCAGAATTGGGATTACATATGAACAGACTACGCAAACTTACTTGGTGCTATATGCGTCTGCCTATGACGAGATATATCTGCCGACGTCCACCGAAACCCCGGCACCGAGTAGTGTGCATATAGGAGATACTTTGCGTTTAACGTTCATTGCAAGCTGTGTTTGTGTGTGCGTAAGTGTTAACGAATAGAAATCTTAGAACTTCGAGTCTTATTCTTCTTGAATGGTAAACGGATACACTGTCATCCAGGAAGTGGCGTATTCATTAAGCGCGATAGACTTTATCGTAGTCATGGGATTTGGAATCTATCGGCTATCCATGCGGATGACAGGGATGCCAGTTTTGGTTTATTTTGACCTATTATCCGTTTAACGTTCATACGTAAGCTGTAAAGATGCCTGAGCTGACTGAGGTTAGGGGGTTGCACAAGGGTTTGATCTTAATGCTGAAACGTGTGTATGATCACTTGATCACATTTAAGTATATATACCCAAATAGGATCTGCACACCATTAGTCACCTATATATATAT
>NW_014031233.1:0-1090 GCF_001186125.1 Sphaeroforma arctica JP610
CGCACACACATGTCAATACACACACACATATGTCAATACACACACACACATGAATACACACACACAAGGAGATGAGAGCGGTAATGGTTTAGTTAGTGCAAGTGAAGTGAATATCAATACACACAAGAGCAGATGTATGTGATAGCGTTTCAGTCAGTGCAGCTGAGGTGAATGTCAATACACACAAGAGCAGATGCATGTGATAGCGTTTCAGTCAGTGCAGGTGAGGTGAATGCCAATAAACACAAGAGCAGATGCATGTGATAGCCTTTTAGTCAGTGCAGCTGAGGTTAGAGGACGTGACATGACGTGCAAAGGGGATGTCCAGGAGACTACGGACCACACATGCGAACGAGCATACTACTCCGGCATACACTTCTCGTGGCAGAAAGTGTTCTATAAATAGAATCACACGCTATAAATAGATATCGCGTACACACATTCTATCATGTATTCAAACACCTTGAGCACACACTGTGACACCCACACTGACTACACACTTGAGCGAACTCTCACTTCTTGCACGCTCTCCTCGTAGCAGAGCGTGTTCTAAAAATAGATTTACGATATCGCCTTCACACACCTTGATCACACACTGTGGCACATCCATCACCGCCACACTGACCACGTGTTTGGGTGAGAACTCTTCAAAGAACGGCGTGATGCGCTGGGAGGCTTTGTTCATGACACGTTTTTTGTCTTTGGCCATGGGCCGGAACAGCAGCACCACGTCCAGGATCACGGGAGCCTAGGGAGAAGACAGGTGCATATTATATTAAAATGGGGTGTGAGTAGTAGCAGGGTGTTGTATATATTATATTATATTAAAACGTGTGTAAGTAGTAGCAGCGTGTTGTATATATTATATTAAAATGGGTGTAAGTAGTAGCAGGGTGTTAGTTGCTATATATTATATTATGATGTGTGTAAGTAGTAGCAAGGTGTGAGTTGGTATATATTATATATAAAATGTGTGTAAGTAGTAGCAGGGTGTGAGTAGGTATATATTTTATTATGATGCGTGTAAGCAGTAGCAGGTGTTAGTAGGCTGTATATTATATTATGATGCGTGTAAGCAGTAGCAGGGTGT
>NW_014031232.1:0-1090 GCF_001186125.1 Sphaeroforma arctica JP610
TCACTGCACAATGTACACAAACACATGCCCACAAGCACGTCTTCTCACTCTCACCCCAACCCATACCCATTGCACCACAGATCACTCCCGCAGAGTTCACCATCAGTCCTTCCTCGGCTGACGAAGCGTACAGCAACGACGCACAGACCAAACACTCAACCGACTCGGTGGTGTCTGAAGAAGACGTTGAAGAACAAGGAAAGGCAAAGAACGTCTGGTTACAGCTCGTCTATATTGAACCGCATGACCTATCGCCTACTGATGGGTGTGTGTAGTAAATGATGTGTGTGTGTATATATGTGTGTGCGTGTACGTGTGTGTGTAATAAATGATGTGTGTCTGTGTGTGTGTATATAAATGATGTGTGTCTGTGTGTGTGTGTATAGTGAATGATATATATGTGTGCGTGTGTGTGTATAATAAATGATGTGTGTTTGTGTGTGTATATAGTAAATGATATGTGTGTGTGTATATAGTAAATGATGTGTGTGTGTGTGTGTAGTAAATGATGTGTGTGTGTGTGTGTGCGTAGTAAATGATATGTGAGTATGTATGTGTGTGTTTTAATTGATTCGTACTAATATGTGCTGCATTGTTATATCTTGCTATGGCTTTCTATGTAATATCGTAGGCTTCTGTGTGTGAGTGTGGGCGTTGCTTTGGCGTCCTACGTGTTCCGTATACTACATTGAGTGTACTATCCAATATGTGAGTGCATGTGTTAAGTAGTTAAGATATCCCTTCACTCTCTCACTATAGCTGATAGAAGAATAAACGAGTGTAGCTGTCATCTATAGCTCACATTCTCACTATTGGCAGGTGTCGGTCTCCAGTTTTTCCAACAAACAAGTGGAATTATGGTGATCATGGTATTCTCTAGCGAACGCCTTTGTTTTTATCTATATTCGTATATAGCTCATGAATGTATAAGATATGTAAATATGTCTATATATATATATATATATATATATATACATATATATATATATATATGTGTGTGTGTGTGTGTGTGTGTGTGTGTGTGTGTAGTATATATTATATATTAATAATATATATATATATATATTATTATACTATATATATATATATA
>NW_014031231.1:0-1090 GCF_001186125.1 Sphaeroforma arctica JP610
AACACACAACAACACCGTCGCCGAAGGCAAGTGCCGGTGGCGGCTGCGAGGCAATGCGAGAAACTGCGTGTACGCAACAGACACTCAAGTGTCACTGATCGACTACAGACACGCGTGAAGCTGTAGATAAGTTCGAAAGACAACAATTGCACCCCTTGGCTCTTGCTCAGGCACCACAAGGCGATGGCATGTGTACACATACAGCAAGAGATGCGCACGCTCAACCGGTACACAAAGTGTCGTACCAACATCTCTGGTTACTAACCTGGACGTATGCAGTGTATAGGTGTATACATACTTACCCCCAGACTCGTCATACCAGATGTAATCGATAATACACACATAGTGCGTACAAGAACGCCCACGCACGGGCACACACCAGTTCGAGCTCACGGGCACACTCATCCGTATATACAATAGAGCCCTTTCCATGAACGTACGATACCACATGCCCAATAGCGCAAACCCACACCTTCAACCACCAATGCCTGACCTATAAGACGTACTACACCCTCACGTACATACCTCTATAGTACACTTGCACGTACATACCTTAAATATCATCCACCTCGAGGCTCCAAAAGTGCAGGTATATAAAAGTAAACACACACACACCCACATGTACCCACACACATACACTCTGTCACACACGTACTTACACACACACACACACACACACCTCGACAGCACTTGCTTCGGGTCCAGGGAAGTTGCTTCTGTAGTGCTTGTATAGCGAGCTTATAGTTGTGACTGCGATGGGCAGAGAGAGTATTTTTTGCCGCCAAGTACTGAAGAAAATCAATCACTGTGTCACTTGTTACTGTATATGCTGGCGCTGTGTAAAGAATTTACATAGATGGTAGATATGAGGGGTATATGAATACATAGACTGTGAAGGTATAGGGAATATTGATATATATATGGTAGATATGAGGGGTATATGAATACATAGACTGTGAAGGTATAGGGAATATGGATACATAGTTGGTGGATATGAGGGGTATATGAATACATAAACAGTGAAGGTATAGGGGATATGGATACACAGATGGTTGATATGAGGTGTATATGAATACATAGACTGTGAAGA
>NW_014031230.1:0-1090 GCF_001186125.1 Sphaeroforma arctica JP610
AAACATATACCCCAAGTACCAACCATACAAATACCCCAAGCACCAACTATACATATACCCCAAACACCAACCATACATATACCCCAAGCACCAACCATACGTATACCCCAAAAGCACCAACCATACATATACCCCAAGCACCAACCATACATATACCCCAAGCACCAACCATACATATACCCCAAGTACAGACACACCTCGAGTAGTGTTTTGATACCCTCTACGTGTTTGTTGTGAATTCCCTCTCGCAGTGGAGCAGATGGCAGCCGTGCAGGACTATGCGTTCTCAGTGGACGGAGCCATTGCGCGTAAGCTGCGCCACTTCGACGGCACACGTCTGTTCCACTACGACCAACAGGTGAGTGTATATGTGTTAGGGTTAGGTTTTATAAAACTAAAACCCTAACCCGTATATGTGTTCAAGTACGGACGTTACGTGTTCATTGTGTATTCCAGGCTATAAGTTGATAGTATTTCAGAGTGGTCACAAAGACTGTGGTGTACCTATAATCATATAGTGTATCATTTAGCAGCGCATATGTATGTGATTCTTGCAATGAGAGGGGTATTCGTGTACCGTGTCTCATTGGGATTAGAGGAGCTTCTGCTGAAGAGATACTGTTGTGTGAGTTTCTAGTGTCAATATGCAAACAGTGCAGGTCATGTTCGCACACGCCACACAAACAAAGCTTCAACATCCCACAAAATCATTGCACATGGATAGGATGGCAGAGATTTTTATCATCAGAAGAACACATAGGCGCATACGCTCTGTACCAAGGCCATGCAACACTCCATCTTTGTCAAATACCTTGAATAACAATCACACGAACTCTCTGATCACATATGGTGGTAGTATTGGTGTTGACAGCAGAGACATAGGTATATCGCACGCGCTCGCGCTTGGTTGCACTATCATACACTCAGCATACAATCCACTCACACGATCACAATATAGTGTCATATACACACATCTCAAACACATCTAGACATCTACACGCTCACACGCACACACACAATATAGTTTCATATACACACATCTCAAACACATCTACACGCGCACACGCACACACATATATAGTTTCATATA
>NW_014031229.1:0-1090 GCF_001186125.1 Sphaeroforma arctica JP610
ATAAAGTCCTCACCGACCATACCAATGAACGAGCAGGCTGTCATCGTGTACTACCCAATCAGAACACACGCTACATCACACTCGCTACATATTAAGTTTGAACGCTTTTGTATCATACCATACTCTTTCATATACCGTATTGATTCTCTTCACCAATCTATCGTCAAAACGTATCCCTTCCATTTGCAATACGTATCCCTTCCCATATCCCAGGCACCCCGAATCTGAGTGGGGACGCTATATTGGACTTTGTGACGAACCTGTGCCGCATTTCATTGGAGGAGCTTAATTCGGCCAATCCGCGAATGTATTCGCTACAGAAAATAGTGGAGATCTCCTACTACAATATGGACCGTATCCGTTTGGAGTGGAGCCGAATCTGGAAAGTGCTGGGCGAACACTTCAATCAGGTACTAAGCCAGGAAGTACATGCGTAGGTGCATATGTATGTATATACATGTATGCATACACGGGTACTAAGCCAGGATGTACATGTGTAGGTACATGCGTAGGTACATATGTATGTATATACATGTATGCATACACGGGTACTAAGCCGGGATGTACATGTGTAGGTACATGCGTAGGTACATATGTATGTATATACATGTATGCATACACGGGTACTAAGCCAGGATGTACATGCGTAGGTACATGCGTATGTATACACATGTATGCATACACGTGTGTATAAATGTATGTATATACATGTATGCATACACGTGTGTATTAATATATGTATAGATGTATGTATAAATGTACATGCATGTACATGCAAGTAGTTATGTGTAAACAAATATACATGTTTGTAAATTAAGTTATCAGTGGACATGTGTGTAAATATGTGTATATGAATGTATATGTACATTTATGTTGTATGCATGTGCGTAAATTATGTATATGAATGTGTGGAGATGCGTACGTACGTACGCATTCCTCATCGAGTATACATATGTACTCTTACACAAATGAATTACATATAAGCACAAGTATACGTTTGTATAAGTAAATTTACAATTTAATCAAATTGACAAATACAATTTTACATATATATGAATATATATATATAGATCTTATATATATATACATT
>NW_014031228.1:0-1090 GCF_001186125.1 Sphaeroforma arctica JP610
ACACATACACACCCAACAGCCATATACACATACACATACACATACACATACACATACAAATGCGCATACACATACACATACATAGACATAGACATAGACATAGACATAGATATAGACATAGACATAGACATAGACATAGACATAGACATAGACATAGACATAGACATAAACATAGACATAGACATAGACGCCCAACAGCTATATACACATACACATACACATACAATCCCAACCCACCCCTTCCCCACACACTGGGCAGTTACTTTATACTTGAACTACTTTGTACTACAACGTACCTACTCTGTACTACAATATACCTACTCTGTACTGCCGTGTACCTACCTTGATTTACAATATACCTACTTTGTACTACAACGTATCTACTTTGTACTACAATATACCTACTATGTACTGCCGTGTACCTATTTTGTACTGCCGTGTACCTACTTTGACTTGACCATCTCATAGTACACTCCCATCAATGCCATCAGCACTTGCGGTTCTCGCGAGGGTACCATCTCCAGCGTAGGAATCAGTCGCTCAGTCACAGTCCATTTGTCGATGATGTTCAGCAGTTTGGATATACAAAACAAGCTCTTGGCACGGAGCCGCAGGATATCTGGTTGTGTTTGTGGGGCAAAGCATGGGAGATGAGGTAACTCGGAATCTTATCTTTGGTTTATTGGGAGGGAACGAACAGGGGGTTTTTTTCGTGTGGGAAGGTACAGGTGATGCAATGAACCCGTGGCTAAGACCAAGACGACCTAAGAGTATATTGAATATTATAAAGTTTAAGGTTATATATTCTATATCATACGGAATAAGTGTATACCTACTAGTATATTGAGTGTTATAAAGTTTAAGGATATATATTCTATACCATACGAAATAAGTGTATACCTAAGAGTATAATGAATGTTTTGAAGTTTAAGGTTAAATATTCTATATCATACGAAATAAGTGTATACAATGTCTTTCTGAGCTCATTTGCTGGATTCCCGAACGCATGCAGGTGTATGTTTGCAGACCTACAAACAACCACAGCCCTACCTACAACCACAGCACTACCTACACCCACAGCATTACCTAT
>NW_014031227.1:0-1090 GCF_001186125.1 Sphaeroforma arctica JP610
GTTGGGAAATAATAATTTGAAGGAAAGAGGGGTCACAATTGTCGATTCGATGGGAGACTATATTTTCATGTATTGATATATATGTATATATGTATCTGTATACATCAATACATTATATTTCAATATGTTATACAAGGTGTGCATGTTCAAGGTATGTCATTGGGACCGGCAATTATAGCCTGTCTCTCCATTAAATTGTCATTGCCCAACGACGCGCTGGGGTATTGCCATACACATGTCTGAGGGGAGACACTTATAGTACAAGACCCTCACACGACTGTGTATTTTATTGGCCTACTCAGCGCGTCGTTGGAAAATGACAATTTAATGGAAAGACGGGCCACAATTGTCGGACTCGATGGCAGACTCTTTATCTATTTATATATGTATATATCAATACCTTTGTTACGTGAGAGGTGGACGTTTGAGGTGTGGCATTGGGACCGGCATTTATAGCCTATCTCTTCATCAATTTATAATTACTCAACTAAGCGCTGGGGTATTGCCATACACATATCTGAGCGGACACGCTCATTTTCGTTTGGAATCGACGACCAATTGAAAGAGGGGCAACAATTGCCTTCACCGATGATAGACTATATTCATATATTGTATGTTTGTATTTATATTTATATATATGTCTGTGTATATGTATATGTATATGTTTTTAAATGTTCACATGTATACATGTATAAATCAACATCTCCACTCATCTTTAAATAAATCAAAATTTGGCTTTGCAGTGAAGTGAATGAGGCTGTGGATAGCGTACACGCACATGCGCATAGTGATGAACCTGGCGAGAGCTATGATAAAGATGTAGAAGCTCCTACTGGAGGGTGCGGTTGCGGAAGCCACGCACACGCACACGACGACCATGAAAGGGAAACAGACTCGTACTCTCATGAGGATGAGGAACACGATCATAGCCATGAACACGGACATGCACATGGCGATGCAAAGCCAGCTGGCAAATACTCGAGGTACGTGTGCGAATGTAGAGAGTCGTTTAGTCTTCATATTATTTCTATATCTTTATCTATATTATATATATATATATATATATATATATGTTGGTTCTATTGTTACG
>NW_014031225.1:0-1089 GCF_001186125.1 Sphaeroforma arctica JP610
GGATCTTTACTCCGTAACGGGCAACACAACGTGATGGTAGCTTTTTGTATATGAACATAATTTAATAGCTGGGCAATTAACTGCCATGGTAGATTAGCCCACGCATTATGTTGGGAGAGGTCTATTTGAAAGGCGTCTCCATAGGATGATTTAAAGTCCTGTAATTCGATAGTTGTGCATTATGATGTGCAGCAAATATATCTATGGTATGTGGCCCTTATATCTTTTGAGCTAGTTCAAACCATCTGGGATTACACTTCCAGTCAGTGGCTAGTAACTCACGTACGGATTTATTAAAGTCCGGTACGAAGCGTGATAACATATCCGGTAAATGGTTATGTATACCTGGCAGATGTTTTATATCAAAATGAAACTTTGATATTGTATCATGCCAGCGACTCAGTAATTGTGAGTCGGGTTTCATCTCTTTCATATATTGAAGAGATTTCTGATCACATATCAGCGTAAATGCTGTTCCGTATAAGTAATCTCGGAAGTGTCTTAGAGCTGCCACTATGGCTAATAGCTCTTGTTTAACAGTTGGATAATTCAACTGTGAAGCATTCATTGCTCGACTAAAGAATTGTATATATCTAGGTTTGTTATCTATAGCCTGATATAATATTCCTCCTAAAGCTAAGTCTGATGCGTCTGTTGCTATTTCAAACGGCACGCCATCGACTGGCCCCTGTACAACTGGGGCTTGTTGGACTACGTGTTTGAGCGCTTTAAATGCGTCATCACACTCTTTAGTCCACAAGTCTCCTAGTTTGCCTTTATGACATCTTAAGTGTCCAAAAGGTTTAAGGTAGTCAGCTAAGTGTGGTACTCCATTTGAAAAGAAGTTTACAAACCCACACATGCTGTTAACATCTCTTCCTGTAGTTGGTGTTCGCCAATCTAACAAGTGTTCTACCTTACAATACCTTCCCCAGATATATGGTAGCCTAAGATCTATATTTCGCTCATTGCGAAGTGGCATTTCTTCTCGTTAATCTTGAAGTTTTTCTCATTGAGTCTCTTAAGGACTCGTCTGACTAATGCGGCGTGTTCGCCTGTAGTCTTAGAAAAGATGACTATGTCATCTAT
>NW_014031224.1:0-1089 GCF_001186125.1 Sphaeroforma arctica JP610
AAGTACTTGTGCACATGTGTACTTGTGTTTGTATGCGCACATAAAATAATTGTACATATATAACCCTATCGAACTCATGCACTTCCAAAGATATTTTTATACATATATGGATATGCATTTTTTTATATCTATGTGCATTTATGTTTACACCTTCGTCAGATTGGTTCCGATATGGGTAAATTGCATACATAAATAGGTGTATGCATACATACATATGTACATATGGCAGTTATATGTATATATACAGATATCTGTTTAATTACTTGTGAGTGTAGGTGTACATTTCTAGTCAGATATAATTGTCTACACGTATATGGAGGGGTGAGAGCTGTCACATGCGTATATGTACGATTAGTATATATGCATTTAGATATATATATGGTCAACTCTCCGAGGAGTAAGGCGAGAGCAGAGGAGCTCTCTAAAGCGTAAGGGTTGGTCGCCGAAGAAGAGTGTAACTCCACCAGGAGGGTGGAGTGGCATACGAGGAGTATAGGGTGTACCCCGACGGGTGTTTCAGCGAATAACATACGACATCATAGTCTGCTGAAGGCATGGGTGGGACTCATGTACCAATTACCACTATGAAAGAGACGTAGTGTGGGGCACGGCATAGACCTGTCCAGGCAAACAGTGTCGAAACTTGTTGAGATGAGAGACGATCTCTAGGGCGGAGGAGTATTTATACCCAACCTGTTTCGAGGACGTCTTCATACATTTCCAAACCTCCATATATCCACACAACATACTACCTACGTCAAAACCGTCGGCAGCAACATCTGACCCCTGAACGTCGGGAGGAAGACGATATAGACCGTTGAGGAACTAAGCGCCGCCAGTCTCTCACGGACTATACCGACCACCGAGTTGAGAAAGAACGGATGGAACCACAGGATGGAGCGGTTCATAGCCAAGCAGCGGCTACCGATAGACAGGCATCCAAGACACCCAGGGGTGCTATCAGCCTAACGCAGGAAGACGTTGTAATTAACGGCGAGGCCAAGGGGAATTCCGACCTGCGTGCGGACAGGGAGCAGTCCATTACTAGTGAACAGGTAGCTAGTGATGGACTGCCTTCCCGTTCGTCTT
>NW_014031223.1:0-1089 GCF_001186125.1 Sphaeroforma arctica JP610
TATATATATATATATATGTATGTATGTATGTATGTATGTGTGTGTGTGTGTGGTTTCAGTACAAATTTCCATGTCCGCTCCATTTGGTCATTTACAAGGCACAAAGCACTAACACTAAGTTGTCTCGAAAAGCGACATCCAAGGTTAATGGTTAACAGCCCATCCAAGGCTGCCGAGCCAATACTAAGATTCACTGTATGCCCATGTCTTCCATTGCAGAACAATATCCTCGAATTGGTAGAAACCAACCAAACATTTCGGGATAATATGCAATGTCTCAAAGAGGTATGTGTACCAAACTTTGTTCGTGTAACTATGCTCAGAGCTGTTTTGCTCTAATTCAGCGGAAGTGCTACGACTACGTTACGCAATTGTCTACACGCGGCTCAGTAGATGATTTATTTCAACGGTTTTAATTTTGTGCATCCTATGAATATGTATGTTTTCACATAAGGCGTTTGAAACGATGAACGTTTTAGTTCATGGTCGTGAACCGTCACCAGGCGTCGTGTGTTTGCTTTAGTTTTTAACTCACCGCATAAGGAATAGCCGAGGTAATGGCTATAGATCTTTCAGTCAAGTCTCTTTGCGGTCTCTCACATATGTTCTTACCACTAGGTTCGATACGAAATCGATCGTCATTGCACGAGCCACCCGAACTTCCTCAACATTGAGGAGAAGAGGAATCTGTTTCACAACGTGGCTGCTCTGAGTCGGCATGCTGCCAGGTTCTGCGATCTGTTAGAAGCAGAAGCCAAAAAGCCCCTGGAGAGAATATCGGTTTCAAAAGTTTATGAAACAATGTTGGCGCCAGACGTATGTGCGTGTTTACGTAGGTTAGAGTTAATTCGTACAGATATGCCGGGCAGATCGTCATTGAAAATACATTTAAATATCGCCGTTCTGTGCACGACAGCCTACAGAATCCTTATCAATTCAATCATCTACACACCAGCAAGTGTATCTATTAAGGATAATCAATTTCACATATTGGCTTAAGGAGGATTTTGCAGTAGAAAATGTACATATATATATATATATATACATATATGTATATCTATATATATATATCTATTTATGTGTGTGTGT
>NW_014031222.1:0-1089 GCF_001186125.1 Sphaeroforma arctica JP610
ATATATATATTATATGAGTGTTTGTTCATGTCTACCATGTGTGTTCATATATATATATATATTATGTGTGTTTCGTTCTATCTGCCATGTGTGTTTATATGCATCCACCACGTGTGTTTATTTATATCTACTCCCTATTCGTCCTGCAGCACCCCCTTAGCCCTCTTCAGTGGCCATGACTACAGTATACTTGCGTTCTTGACTGGCCTTGGCGTCACCTCCGAGTACACGGCCGTCCTTGGTTATGGGAGCTTCGTTACCATAGAAACGTACACACCCACCCCATGTCTCTCTCAGGCGAGTTCAGAACGGAACAGTGACTGTAGTGTGGTGAGGTTCCTGATTAACCAGACCCCATTCAAGCAAGAGGTCGGGGGAGCGTGTGTGAATAACATGCAAGGCGGCATGGGTATTCCCTTACCAGGTGTGCGGGTGATTTTTTCAGTGGTTCTGAGTAGTACGTCGCGTGTATCTGTGTCCCGGTTTTGTGTCCCGGTATATATCCCGATTTCACGTGTCCGTTCAAGTGTGTATGTAGGAAAGGTATGTCGTTTGCAGGGCGACGGTAGGATTCTATTGCCAGGTAAGCGTGCGGTCGGGCATAGGTAGCCGCTAGTGCGGTCGCTTACCGATTGTTAAAATGGCCTAAAAGTCCCACTCGACACACTTGTATGTTGCTAAATCAGCGTGAGGTAGGGTGATCAAGGGTAGTGGTAGTATTTGATTCGGATTTAGTCCCAAATTGACCCGTTTCGATGACGGAATGGCGGGGGGGGGTTCCGTTGTCAGGTTATTAGGTGTTGTGTTCAATGCTTGTCGTATGCAGTATCTGCCAGACTTTGATCCCGGTTTATGTCCCGTTTTATTAAGTTTTATAATATAGATACGCTACTCCTTGACTTAGTTTCAGTATTACATTCGATAAGCCTTTGGCGTCCCCCATTCTATTTTTAGAATCATACGGCAGAGGGTCTCTCCTCAGCTACCAATCAACGGCCAGGCTTATATTACACCAGCACTATTTCAATGATTCTGAGGCAGTATATAGTTCCCTACCCTACAAGTTTTATCTCTGACGACCCCACATTC
>NW_014031221.1:0-1089 GCF_001186125.1 Sphaeroforma arctica JP610
GATACGGCGTGCGCGTTCTACAAATCAAGTGTTAGTGTATGCATAGCTCTACAACGGTCCTAATCCTTTAAAAGCCTTGACAATAGCATTCGTAGTGCTAGACAATGAGTATAGTTGTGTATATGTACATATATATATATATATATGTGTGTGTGTGTGTCTAGCGTAACCAGGTACAATAGTCCCCCGCAGGAATATCTAAACAGCATTTGTCGTTTGACGTTTGATCGTAGGCACCTGCATACAGGACATACTCTTCGATCCAGACTCCCAGGTCAATTTGCGCGAGCGCGGACCGCATGCCGTTGAAAGTAGAAGTCATCGTGCCATTCCTGGATAGAGGTCGAATGTTATATTGAAAAGGTCGTACTCAGCGGGGAAGCATGGCTTACTTAATTTCCTGAAAAAAAGTTACAAACTGTTGGTTTTAAAAGCCGAGAAACTCGTACCTAGGCTGTGTAAAGCACGTCACTCCTATACTCAACTTTACTTTGAGACAATTTTCTTCGATGTAGCATAGATATATGATATTGTGCTAGGCGAGACACACCCATACACAAAAAAACAACGACGAATATACACACAGCCTATCGGTACTTACTATATAGCCAGTCACCGACACATACAATGCATGGCGTGTGGTTGTATACATCGGTACACAGCCTATCACAACGGGACAAGACAGACAAGTATATATGGCACACGTGCACACATATGCATATCGCCTCGCACTTGATAGATAGTTACACTCACCGGCGTGCGGATAGAGGCTGCTCCAAAGCCACCTCATCCGGATGGACTGGAAGCTTGTGGATGGCATGAGAGGCGTCAAGAAGGTCTATGTGCATACTCGATCTCCTGGCCACAGACGTAGCTGGGGTTAAAAGAGTGTCCACCGGGGGTTTGGTGGGGGGTAAGTATTGTAGGTATCACATGTTAATTGATCGGTGTACAGAATCGAGAATACGATCCCTTGAGAGTCGACATTCAAAAACAGAAGAAAGAGATCTACAAAATACACAATTAAAACATGAACATGCCAAAATTATGTGATTGATGAGAAAAGTGAGATAAAATTCGCACCGTTGC
>NW_014031220.1:0-1089 GCF_001186125.1 Sphaeroforma arctica JP610
CATACGTTCATACATATAGAAACACACATATAAATACGTACACATACCGATAGGTTTTGACGATACAGCCCATTACCGAGGATATCAGGCCTATGAAGAAGCAACAATTGAGCACCGAACTCAGTGCAGAGTACGCCACAAGCTCATGTAGCATAGCATTGTACTGTAGTAGGTGATTAGGTGGTTGAAAGTATTGGTGTGAGGATATGTGAACTTGGGAGTGAATATACGTGCGAGTATATATACGTTGATGCCGTGTACAACTTATAGCCTCAAGCTCAAGTGGCATTGCTGAAGTATCAGGGCATGCATGCAAACATGTGACAGAGACCACAGCAAGAACCACAAGACCACGCATAGATGTGGTAGAGGTGTAGGTAGATTGAGATATGAAGTGAAATTTAGTATCAAGAATATAAGATTTCAAAATACAATGAAAAACAGTAATTAGCATAAAAAGACTATAAGGCTGTAAGATTTTGAATATAAATATATATTTATATATATATATATCATGGGTCGATGCATGCCCAGTCATAAGTATGTTCATATGATATAGTACACGCACGTACCGGTGTTAGAATGGATATTGCCACCAGAAACTGTCCAGCGAGAATGATGGTCATGAACAGTACACTCCCACTGCGCATCACTCGGTAGCGCCTACGAGAGACACAGAGTGAGGCAATGAGTGACATGACCAACATAGATGTAATACCCACAGCAGCCTGTATTAGAGCACAGGACTACAAGGACTATATACTTGCGATGATTAATTGATTTGGTAGTAGTATGCCGGGGCGAGATTTCAGTAGAAGCTTGGGTTAGAAGGTATGTACATGGTGAGTAAATAGGAATGACATATGAATACATAAAAATACTTCCACAAATAGCAATATATGTACAAATATACACATAGAACTACTACACACTCGTACGTGCATGCGTAAATGTGAATGTGTGAATATATATTTATATATATATATATATATATATATATATACATACACATATACATAATATATACACATATATATATACTATATATATATAAATAACTAATATAACTATATATATTAATAATAATAA